>NC_051063.1:77913005-77964944 GCF_004664715.2 Peromyscus leucopus | reverse complement strand
GGGTAATTGTAGCCTCATAAAAAGAGTTTGGTAGTGTTCCTTCTGTTTCTATTGTGTGGAACACTTTGAAGAGTATTGGTATTAGTTCTTCTTTGAAAGTCTGGTAGAATTCTGCACTGAAACCATCTGGTCCTGGGCTTTTTTTGGTTGGGAGACTTTTGATGACTGTTTCTATTTCTTTAGGGGTTATTGGTCTATTTAAATGGTTTATCTGGTCTTGATTTAATTTTGGTATGTGGTATTTATCCAGAAAATTGTCCATTTCTTCCTTGTTTTCCATTTTTGTGGAGTACAGGTTTTTGAAGTATGATCTGATGATTCTCTGGATTTCCTTGTTGTCTGTTGTTATGTCTCCCTTTTCATTTCTGATTTTGTGAATTTGGGTGCTCTCTCTTTGCCTTTTGGTTAATTTGGCTAGGGGTTTGTCTATCTTGTTGATTTTTTCAAAGAACCAACTCTTTGTTTCATTGATTTTTTGTATTGTTCTCTTGTTTTCTATTTCGTTGATTTCAGCCCTCAATTTAATTATTTCCTGGCGTCTATTTCTCCTGGGTGAGTTTGTTTCTTTTTGTTCTAGAGCTTTCAGTTGTGCTGTTAATTCCTTGGTATGGGATTGCTCCATCTTCTTTATGTGTGCATTTAGAGCTATGAATTTTCCTCTTAGTACTGCTTTCATAGTGTCCCATAAGTTTGGGTATGTTGTACTTTCATTTTCATTGAATTCTAGGAAATCTTTAATTTCTTTCTTTATTTCTTCCTTGACCCATTGATGTTTCAGGTGGGCATTATTCAGTTTCCATGAGTTTGTGGGTTTTCTATAATTTTTGTTGTTGTTGAGGTCTAACTTTAAGGCATGGTGGTCTGATAAGATACAGGATGTTATTCCAATTTTTTTGTATCTGTTGAGATTTGTTTTGTGTCCAAGCATGTGGTCAATTTTTGAGAAGGTTCCATGGGGTGCTGAGAAGAAGGTATATTCTTTTGTGTTAGGATGGAATATTCTGTAGATATCTATTAAGTCCATTTGAGTCATAACATCTGTTAGGTCCTTTATTTCTTTGTTAAGTTTCAGTCTGGTAGATCTATCTTTTGGTGAGAGTGGTGTGTTAAAATCTCCCACTACTAATGTGTGGGGTTTGATGTGCGTTTTAAACTTTAGTAGTGTTTCTTTTATGAATGTGGGTGCTTTTGTATTTGGAGCATAAATGTTTAGAATCGAGACTTCATCTTGGTGGATTTTTCCCGTGATGAATATGTAATGTCCATCCTGGTCTCTTTTGATTGATTTTAGTTTGAAGTCTATTTTATTAGATATTAGGATAGCTACACCAGCTTGTTTCTTAGGTCCATTTGCTTGGAAAGCCTTTTCCCAGCCCTTTACTCGGAGGTAGTGTCTGTCTTTGGAGTTAAGGTGTGTTTCTTGTATGCAGCAAATGGATGGGTCCCGTTTTCTTATCCATTCTGTTAGCCTGTGTCTTTTTACAGGTGAGTTGAGACCATTGATATTGATGGATATTAATGACCAGTGATTGTTAATTCCTGTTATTTTTTGTGGTTGTGTTGTGTTGTCCTTCTGTGGTGTATGTTGGTGTGGGATTATCTATTGCTTGATTTTTCATGGATGTGTTTAGCTTCTTTGGGTTGGATTTTCCCTTCTAGTGCTTTCTGTAGGGCTGGGTTTGTGGACAGGTATTGATTAAATCTGGTTTTATCCTGGAATATTTTGTTTACTCCGCCTATGGTGATCGAGAGTTTTGCTGGGTATAATAGTCTGGGTTGGCATCTGTGGTCTCTTAGTGTCTGCATGTGGTTTGTCCATGATCTTCTAGCTTTCATAGTCTCTATTGAGTAGTCTGGTGTTATTCTGATGGGTTTGCCTTTATATGTTACTTGGTCTTTTTCCTTTGCGGCTCTTAATATTTTTTCTTTGTTCTGTGTGTTTAGTGTTTTGATTATTATGTGGTGAGGGGACTTTTTTTTTGGATCCAGCCTTTTCGGTGTTCTGTAAGCTTCTTGTATCTTCATAGGTATTTCTTTCTTTAGGTTAGGAAAGTTTTCTTCTATGATTTTGTTGAATATATTTTCTGTGCCTTTGAGTTGGTATTCTTCTCCTTCTTCTATCCCTATTATTCTTAGGTTTGGTCTTTTCATGGTGTCCCAAATTTCCTGGACGTTTTGTGTTACGACTTTTTTGTCTTTAGTGTTTTCTTTGACTGATGAATCTATTTTCTCTATCATGTCTTCAGTGTCAGAGATTCTCTGTTCCATCTCTTGCAATCGGTTGGTTATGCTTGTTTCTGTAGTTCCTGTTCGTTTAGTCAGGATTTCTATTTCCAGCATTCCCTCAGCATGTGTTTTCTTTATTGTCTCAAATTCATTTTTCAGATCTTGGAATGTTTCTTTCATCTGTTTAATTGCTTTTTCTTGGCTTGATTTGATTTCTTCCCATTTTTTGTTCGTTTTTTCTTCCATTTCTTTAAGGGAGTTTTTTTATTTCCTCTTTAATGGAGTTTTTCATTTCCTCTTTAAGGAAGTTTTTATTTCCTCATTAAGGGAGTTTTTTATTTCCTCTTTAAGGAAAGTTTTTATTTCCTCTTTAAGGTAGTTTTTCATTTCCTCTTAAAGGAAAGTTTTTATTTCCTCTTTGAGGGAATGTTTTATTTCTTCTTTAAGGGCCTCTATTATCTTCTTAAAGTCATTTTTAGGGTTGATTTCTTCTGTTTCTTCTGTCATGGTGTGTTTAGGTCTTGCAGGTGTAGAATCACTAGGTTCTGATGTTGCCATATAGGTCTTTATGTTGTTGCCTGTATTTTTGCACTGGCGTCTACTCATCTCTTCCTCTGTGCAGTGCAGGTGGTGTCTGTGTCTGAGAGTGCCTCTCTTGTTCTAATTTTTAGTCTTGGTCCATAATTTTTCAATGTCCTCCTTAGTTAAAGGTACGACAATTTCTGCTGGGTCTATTCCTGCTAATTGACGAAGTCTCAATTTTCCTTTCCAAATCAAGTCAGAGATTTTTTCCCCATAAGTTTTTAATTTTTTATTTGGTTTATTTGGTAAAAATATCCATTCCAATATAATATCTTCCCTCTGCATTAATATTCCAGTAGGGGAATGCCTAGAAGGTAAAATAACCAAAATGCAATCCAGCTTTGGATCAATACGATCCACGTGCCCTTCATGTACTTTCTTTTCTATCAAGGCCAATTCTTTCTCAGCTTCAGGTGATAATTCTCTTGGACTATTTAAGTCCTTGTCACCTTCTAAGGTTTTGAACAAATTAGTCAGTTCATCATTTTTTACCCCAACAATAGTTCGTAGATGAGAAATGTCTCCAAATAATCTTTGAAAGTCATTAAGAGTCTGTAGTCTATCTCTCCTAATTTGCACCTTTTGGGGTCTAATTTTTTGCAGCTCTATTTTATATCCTAAATAATTAATAGAATCTCCTCTTTGTATCTTTTCAGGAGCAATTTGTAATCCCCAGCAAGGCAAAATTTTCTTTACTTCTTCAAACATTCTTTCTAAAGTATCTGCATTTGAGTCAGCTAGTAAAATATCATCCATATAATGATAAATTATAGATTTAGGAAATTTTTACGTATCACTTCCAATGACTGTTGTACAAAATATTGGCACAGAGTTGGGCTATTTAACATTCCCTGTGGGAGGACCCTCCATTGAAATCTTTTAACCGGTTGAGAATTATTATAAGTAGGCACTGTGAAAGCAAATCTTTCTTTGTCTTTTTCTTGTAAGGGTATTGAAAAGAAACAGTCTTTTAAATCAATAACTATGAGAGGCCATCCTTTTGGTAACAGAGTAGGCAAAGGAATTCCAGATTGTAGAGAGCCCATCGGCTGAATTACTTTGTTAATTGCTCTAAGGTCTGTTACCATTCTCCATTTACCAGATTTCTTTTTAATAACAAATACAGGAGAATTCCAAGGGATGGTTGACTGTTCAATATGCTGAGCATTTAGCTGTTCTTCTACCAGCTCTTCTAAAGCCTGGAGTTTCTCTGTTGTTAAAGGCCATTGCTGAACCCATACAGGCTTGTCTGTTAACCATTTTAAAGGTAGAGCTGTTGGTATTTTTGGAAGATTATCAGTTGTTGTGCCCTGTTCTTGTATAATATGGATGGCTGGTGACCACTCAAAATAATGCCTTCTAATATTTCTCTCAGAAACATGTGCTAGTTTATGATTTGTTTCTGAGATTGGAGGGATTTTAATCTGAGTATTCCATTGTTGCAACAAGTCTCGACCCCACAGGTTCATAGCTATGTTAGCGACATATGGTTTTAATTTTCCTCTCTGTCCTTCTGGACCTATACATTCCAGCCATCTTGCACTCTGTTTCACTCCAGATAATGTCCCAATTCCTAACAGTTGAACGTTTACCTCCTGAAGAGGCCAAGTTGGATGCCAAAATTCTGGTGCAATTATGGTAATGTCCGCACCTGTGTCTACCAGACCAGACAACAAAACACCATTTATTTTTATCGTTAATTTTGGTCTCTGTTCATTAATAGAAGTTTGCCAAAAAATTTTCTTTATGTTTTCTCCTGAATTTTCTATTCTCTCTGTTTCATCATCCTGACCAGCATGATTTATTCCAATAGTCATTTGGTTATTTAATCGCTCAGAGCAGGGATTTCCTCTACAGCTGCAGGAAAGGTTTGAACTGGATTTGCTATGGGGGCCTGCATGAGGCCCCTCCGGGAGTTTCCCGAAAACTGAGGCAAAGGATTACCCTGTCTGTCCTTTGTTGATCTACATTCGTTGGTCCAGTGTTTTCCCTTACCACACCTTCTGCATACTCCAGAAGGAAGGGGCATTCTGTTGCCATTGTTCCTTGAAGAAACATTGCTTCTAGGAATGACCTGTTTACAGTCCCTTTTAAAATGTCTTTGCTTTCCACACCCAAAACATCTAACACTCCTCAAACCTTTTGAAATTACTTCTCCTACCCATGTATCATCATGCTCATCAACCTCAACATTAATTGTTTCTCTAATCCAATCTTCCAAAGGTGCAGATCTTGCCTTTAACGGCCTGATTATTCTTTTACATGCTGCATTCGCATTCTCAAATGCCAAAGCTTCAATTATTGCCTTACTAGCTTCTGATCCTGAGACCATTCTGTTTACTGCTGAAGCCAGTCTTTCTAAAAAATCTGTGAAAGATTCTTTTGGGCCTTGCATAACCTTTGTGAATGACTCAGGTTTTTTTCCTGGTTCCTCAACTCTGTCCCATGCATTCAAGGCTGCCATTTGACATAAAATTAGGGTTTGAACATAATATAAACATTGTGTTTGTATTGAAGCATATTGGCCTTCTCCAATAAGCTGATCCTGACAAACTTGTATTCCTTTATCCCTCCATTGTTTTTCTACGTTGCTAGCTTCCTCCTTAAACCACGTTAGAAATTGAAGTCTCTGGCTGGGTTCCAGAACAGCTTGTGCAAGGTCCCGCCAGTCCTGTGGTATAATCCTATTATATGTTGACCAAGAGTTTAACATTTGCTTTACATATGGGGAATGCATGCCATAAGATACTATTGCCTCCTTAAACCTTTTAAAATCCATCAGTTCAATTGGAGCCCAGGTATTTTGTGTAGCCATTTGATCAGGCATCTGCTGTACGGTTACAGGATAAATTAAGGGTGACTGTGTGAAAACAGGCTTTCTTTCTATAACCTTATGATCCAAACTTGAACCAACTTCACTGTTAAAATTAACAGGTTTTTCTAAAGCTGTTATCCTGGCACTTAAATCGACTATCTTTTTAAATAGTAAAATGAGAATAAGCATGGTGATAAACTGCATAATTCCCATAATACTAATCTTTTCATATAGTTGTTCCATTGTCAGACTGCCTAAAATTTCAAACAAAACCCATTCTTCCAATGTACACAGGAAACCCATTTTTTTTTAAAATGTGGAAAAAAATTGTCTTTTAAATAGTTTCCTTTATGACTTACCAAATCTGCGTAGAACAGTAGAAATCCCAGCGAATTTCAAAAGAGCCACCTAGTGTCCTAGGTGTGAATCCAGAGAGAGAGAGACAGAAACAGAGAGACAGAGAGAAAGCAAGAGAGAAAGCAAAATCGAAAGTGAAAGCGAAAGTGAAAGTGAAAGCGTAGCTGGCTAAAGCTTAAATCCAGCCACTTGTTCCCTCCTGAGCCGAGTCAAGGCTTGGCTTTACAGGCAGGGGCCCTGTTTAGTAGGGCAGGCCTGAGTTGTTTGTAGCACTGGCTTTAAGCAAGCAGCTCACAGTCTGGCCTGAGCCCAAGCAGACCTGGGCCGGGGCTAGGGAGCCGGCTGCTCCGGCTAGGGAGCCGGCCCCAAGCAGTTTTTAATGGATTCTTGTCACGTTGGGCGCCAGATGTAGATGTAACCAATTGTCTTTTTAAAATAAAAAACACAGAGCCAATGTAAAAGGGAGAGCCGAGAGGTCAGAGCTCAGAGATAAAATCTTACCTCCTGCAGTGCTCCTAACTTCCCCGAGAGAGAGCTACTTCCTGTTTGTCTGTGTTTAAATAGTCTTTCTGTTCTACCTTCTCATTGGTTGTAAACCAACCACATGACTGCCTCATCACTGTCTGTAAGTACCGCCCTCCAGGTCTTAAAGGCATATGTCTCCAATACTGGTTGTATCCCTGAACACACAGAAATCTACCTAGCTCTTCTAACCATCACGCTCTTGCTATGGCTCTAATAGCTCTGACCCCATGGCAACTTTATTTATTAACATAAAATTAAAATCACATTTCAGTACAAATAAAATATCACCATAGAGACGTGTCAAGTTGAATGAACGGTTTGTCAGTAGTGCTAGAGGATATCCCAACAAAGGATCAGCATCTGAGGTGCTCCCTTTGACCTTGAGGACAGCCACTAGGAAAGGTCAGATCCTTGATTTTAGGATGAGTCGGAGTGAAGCAGCTAGTGAGTGAAGTGTTGAGACAGTCACACAGGAAAAGGACAACATACATCCCAGGACCTGGGGTGGGCTACTTAGAGAGTAGTCATGCCTAGATTCCTTTACAGTGGCTGTATGATCCTGTCATTTTCCACGTTCCATCCCTCAAAAGATGCTGCCTCATCCTGCACAGCCTCAGTCCCTGAGTATTTTTGACTGGATAAATAAATGACACATGGAAACAGGTACAGAAAAGCTGGGGTTGGATTTAGCTGCAGCACTCTAGTTCAGCACATTTATTACAGTTGAACAAGGAGGTGGGGTTATTCCATCAGATAAACAAGGAGGCAGGTTCAGCTAACCATGGTAGGAGCACTCTGTAAGGCATCAGTCTGCAGGCTGTAAACATGGGGAGAATGGACATTTTCTGCAAACACTGTCAACATTTGCACTCAGGAGAAAGGCTTTGCCATCCCACTGAACTTCACCCTGGGGAAGAAGGCTTTGCCTCCCCTGTGGTTGCTTGGTTTAGCCGTGCCCAGGTAAACAACACGCTCACTGTGGTAGAGCGCCTCTTGCTCTGTAAGAACAGGCTTCTTAGATTACAGCTGACCCTGCTCAACTTTACTCAGCCCAGATAGGAATGTTTGCAAGAGAGCCTGTGTTCCGAGATAACCTGGCTTGTCTGACGTAAACAACTCCAGGGAAGAGAGATTTCAACTCCAGCACAGCCCCTCAGCTGCATCAGCCACATTCCCAGGGCTCGGTAAAGGGTCCCAGCTAGCTCTTCTCCCTTGCACACCCCTCCATTTCCCCCAGGGAGAGAGGCTGCCCCTCTCTGTGTGTGCTAATAAACACAGCCTTGTCTGAACTCAGACTCTGGTCTCATTCTGCCTCCTGTGAAATCTAACACACTCAAAACTTCACATTTTCCCTACAGGGTGCAATTTTAACAAGATATAAAGATTAAGCAAATGGGCTGGAATGATAACTCAGTAGTTAAGAGCACTGGCTGCTCTTCAGAGGACTCAGTTTCAGGTCCCAGCACCCACATGAGGGCTCACAATCAGATCCAGTTCCAGCGGATCTCATGCCCTATTCTGACCTCCATAGGCACCAGGTGGTGTACAGACACATACAGGCAAAACACACATACACATTAAATCTTAGAAAAAAATAAAGATTGTGCTGTGTGTCATAGTACATGTCTTTAATCCCAGCACTCAGGAGGCATAGGCAGGGGGATCTCTGTGAGTTCGAGGCCAGCCTGGTTTTCAGAGCAAGTTCCAGGACAGCCAGAGCTACACAGAGAAACTCTGTCTCAAAACAACAAACAAAACAAACAAAAAGAATATCTACCTGGTGCTGGAGAGATCGCTCAGCAGTCAATAGTACTGGTTGCTCTTCCAGAGGTCCTGAGTTCAGTTCCCAGCACCCACATGGTGGCTCACAACCATCCGTAATGAGATCTAATGCCCTCTTCTGGCCTGCATGCATACATACAGATGGAGAACTCATAAAAAAAATAAGTCTTTTTTAAAAGTGTATTAGTTATTTTTGTTTGTTTGCTTTTGTTGTTTTGTTTTTTATGAAACAGAGTTTCTCTGTGTAACAGCTCTGGCTGTCCTGAAACTTGCTTTGTAGACCAGATTGGCCTTGAACTCACAGAGATCCACCTGCTACTGCTGCTCGGCTACTTAGACTTCTTAAACATTTCCCTTTGAAAAAATTGTAAGGTGGCTAGGCAGTGATGGCACACACCTTTGATCCCAAAACTCTGGAGGCAGAGGCAGGCAGATCTCTTGAATTCAAGGCCTGCCTGGTCTACAGAATGAGTTCCAGGATAGCCAAGGCTGCACAAAGAAACCCTGTCTAGCAGAGTTGTAAGGTGGTTTCCTGAGGTACAGTGGTTAGACTTAGGAATGAGGAGTGTTGATGTGGTAAACCTCAGGGTCACAAACACACTAGTCCTAAGTAAACATGGGCCATTTTGTTTCTCACATCCTTGTTTGAGATGTCTTTACAAAAATACATTTTCTCTGTAGACAATTTTCACCTTATCAATCTGTTGAAGTTTATTGATAAAATAAGGGGCCAGTGAGAAGGTTAGGTGGGTGAGGGCACTTTGCCATGCAATCCTGATAACCTGAGTTAAGGTCAGCCTGCACTACAGAGTGAGACCTTGCTTTAAAAGGGGGACGATGGAGGAAGAGGGGGCTGGAGGCTGGAGAAAGTAGTTAAGAGCACTGGCACCCTCTTGGGGACTCACGGTCTTCTAGGACTGTAGTTTCAGGGGATTTTTCGCCCTCTTCTGGCCTCCACAGGCACCAGACATTAACTTGAGTTTCCCAGACTGCAGCTCCTGTTTCTGGCCACACTGGTGGGGACTCACTCCCAAGCCCCGAGATGTGGCCCATAACCCAAGAGTGCCCCTGCCTTTGTGGTTGGATTTCTGTCCCCTCCTCGAATCCCCACTTCCTGGAGACATCTATCTCCCTGATGATGCTTGCTTTGGAGCCTACCACCCTAGCCAAGGCCAATTGCTGTGGGATGGTCTGTATGTCAAATCTGTTGCTCTGATTGGTCAATAAATAAAACACTGATTGGCCAGTGGCCAGGCAGGAAGTAGGTGGGACAAGGAGAGAGGAGAATTCTGGGAAGCGGAAGGCTGAGGCAGGGAGACACTGCCAGCCGCTGCCGCCATGACCAGCAGCATGTGAAATCACCGGTAAGCCACCAGCCACATGGCAAGGTATAGATTTATGGAAATGGATTAATTTAAGCTATAAGAACAGTTAGCAAGAAGCCTGCCACGGCCATACAGTTTGTAAGCAATATAAGTCTCTGTGTTTACTTGGTTGGGTCTGAGCGGCTGTGGGACTGGCGGGTGACAAAGATTTGTCCTGACTGTGGGCAAGGCCGGAAAACTCTAGCAACAGCCAATCATTTTCAATCCCATCTCTCTCCCAGGTTGGTGAATGAATGCTTAACTGAAGAGCTCCCGCACATCCACGCCTTTGAGCAGAAAACTCTGACCCCAGAGCACTGGACCCCAGAGTGGCAGAAATGAGCGGCCCAGACATGAACAGCCATTAAGTTGTAAATCGGGACCAGCTGTATCAGCCCCTTTTATGTGGAGGAGCTCTGAGGAAACTAAGGGACTTGACTTTTCCTGCCTCCCCTCCAGCCATTGGAACTAGTACAATTGGATGGATTCCTCTCCCCACCTAGGTCTTTCAGGTCCCAACTTAAAAATAAAATAAAATAAAAATAAAGAAAGTCCTGTCCCAAGTCCCTGCTAAGGCTGCTTCCAAGCCTTCTCCATCTGGTCTTGGTCTGGGCTGCCACCACCCATGGAGACCCCAGACCACAGGGTGGCCCGCTGCCAGCCCTCTAGGAGGGTGATAGTGTTCAGGGTTTCAGTTCCCGAGCAGTTGGACACACCTCTCCTCCTTCTAAGCACCCCAGATTTCAGAGAAGACATAGACTTCTGGCAGGTTCTACATGCGTCCCGGGAAGCCGTGTTGAGTCTTGCTCCAAACCTAGAATGCTGTTTGCTGGCCCATGGAAGCCAACCCAGTGGAGTTCAGATCTCCTTATCCTTAGGTTTGATGTGACCACACTTGCCCCTGGGTAGGGCTGCTCAGTCACAGGGGATGGGAACATTTGGGTGTCTTCTTCAGGGAAGATATTGCCAAACAACTGTTTAGCCCAAAAAGGGTAGCAAGGACAGAGTAAAGACACAGATCCACAGGTTCTGTTGGAGCTTGCTGACCAGTCAGCTGGGTAGCTGGGTAGAGGCGTGTGGACTACAGAGACAGTGAAGAAGACAGAACAGAGTCGAGAGGTCTGCCGGTCAATGCCGGACAGCCCCGAGATTATTCCACAGCCAGCTTATGTACAGTCTTGAAGGTAGAACAACGCACAGCGCAGGCATTCAGCCACTATCTATCCTGCCTTGCAGCAAGGAGCAGGCAGTTTCTTTTCTATCTCAGTATACCCCCGGCTGGCATCAGCAGCCTAGGTCTAGCTAGACAGTGTGTTCCTTCCCATGGGCTAATCAGGACTTTCTCACAGCCCTGAACTCTGTTGACTCAGAATAGACTTCAGACTCAAACTGAGAAACTGAGTCAGTTGTGGGCTCCCACAAGGTTCCAGCTTACTGAGCTAAGGAGTTACCTTGTGGGGAAAAGGGGGGGGGGACTTACAGGAGCCTAGGTGACAAGGCAGCAGAGGTGTCTCCAGCTGCTGGTCCCTTTCCTCCAGCAGTAGGTACTGTGGATAGCCTCATGGAGGCCTGGTGCCATTAGGGGTTTGAGCCTCCTGCCCCTGTTAAGCTGCATGAACCTTCTGAGTCTTAGGAGCTTCAATCTTCCCTTGAGAGGGAATTTCACATGGCTCTGCAGTTGAGGATGACTTTGAACATGGATCCTCCTGCCCTGATATCCCAAGTGCTAAGATTACAGGTATGGACCCCCATGCCCAGCTTATTGATTTATGACTGGTAAACAGCCATAAGTTTCCTCCTGCGTTGTCACAGTGATGTCATTAAACTTTTTTTCTCACATGGTTCTCTCTCATATTCCCCTCCTGTGTCTCCCCCACAACCAGTTCCCTTCCTTCCCCCAGTTGATCCCAACCTGGCTTTTCCTTATCTTTTGTTGTTGTTTGCTTTTCCAGACAGGGTTTCTCTGTGTAGCCCTGGCTGTCCCGGAACTTGTTCTGTAGACGAGGCTGGGAACAAATTCACAGAGATCCGCCTGCCTCTGCCTCCTGAGTACTGGGATTAAAGGGGTGCAACACCACCAGCCAGCTACTTTTCCTTTTATTTAAATAATTATTTTTATTATTTTAAATGATGTGTAGGTGTAAATGTGTGTATATGGGCGTTACACATGAGTGCAGGTGGCTGTAAGGCCACATGCATCTGATGCCTGGAGCTGGACTCACAGACAGTTGTGAGGCACCCGATGGGGGTGCTAGGAACGAACTGAAGTCCGGTAGAAGAGCAGCAAGAGCTCTTGACCACTGAATCATCTCTCTAGCCCTTTCTTTTAAAGAATTGTATTTTATTATTATTTTATAAATTTTTAAGAGTTTTATTTATTATGTATTTGAGTGTTCTATTTGAATGTATGCCTGCATGACAGAAGAGGGCATCAGATCTCATTACAGATGGTTGTGAGCCACCATGTGGTTACTGGAAATTGAACTCAGGACCTCTGGAAGAGCAGCCAGTGCTCTTAGCCCTGCTAAGATTTTTATTATTTTTAATTATGTGTGTGTGTTCGGTAATATATATGCAGGAGGCTGTGAAGGCCAGAGGCATCTGTTCCCGGGAGCTAGTGTCACAGGCTGCTGTGAGGGGCCCAGTATGGACACTGAACAGAAATCAGGTCCTGTACTAGGCAGCAAGTGCTCCTAATTGCTAAGCCGTCACTCCAGCCTGTGGGGCCTGGGATTTATTTGAATTTAGAGTTTACTATCTGGTGATTCCTTTCCCTCCTTTAGTGATTTTGTTTGTCTGTCTTTTTTGAGACAGGGTTTCTCTGTGTAACAGCCACAGCAGTCCTAGAACTGACTCTGTAGACCAGGCTGGCTCAGACATCCACCTGCCTCTGCCTCCCGAGTGCTGGGATTAAAAGTGTGTGCTACCTCCACCTGGCTGTCCCTCCATTTTTCATATTTGTCTAAAGCATCAGATCTCAACCTGTGGGTCATGATTCCCTTGGGGGTCGAATGACCCTTACACAGGGGCCACATATCAGATATTGTGCATATCAGATATCTACCTTATGATTCATAACAGTCACAAAATACTTATAAAGTAGCAACAAAATAATTTCATGGTTGGGGGTCACCACAGCATGAGGAACTGTAGTAAAGGGGCACAGCAGTAGGAAGTTGAGAACCCCTGGGTAGTTTCTATGAGCCCCTTCTGTAGCAGGGACTGGGTCTCTGTCTCTATATTGTTGTTCGGCTGGAGTAAGAATGGGCACCCCGACCTCCTCTCCCTGTGGTATGACAGGTACAGAGACCCATCACATACAGGGGGGATGGGCTGGGTTTCAGAGACAGAATCTCTGCTGGGGGAGAGACTCATAAAGCAATGGATGCTTACCACCTGTTGCTAAGGGTAGAAAGCCAACAAGCACACAAATGGACACTAGGTCCCCCTTCACCCATCCTAGGGACCCACAACTTCATGGAGCCCAGAAAAGGAAAGCTGACTGGCAGGTCTATATCAGCCAGTGGTGTCTTCTTGGGGAAAGACAACAAGGGTTTTATTTTGATCAATTTAAATACTGCACCACAGCCCCCATCAGGCTTACACCCCACCCCCACCCTGACATGGCAGGATGTGCGATGGGAGCAGGCCCAGCTGTTCTAGTACCAGTTCTTTGTTTTTAGAGTCCTCCCAGTGCTGTGGAAACAGCCCTGCCATGTGGCCCCAGCTGGACTTGACTGCTGTGGATGCCCACATCCTGGCAGCCTTACTCCTCCTCTTTTTCCTCACTTTGATACAGGCTGTGAGGAGCCAAGGCTGGCCTGGAATTTGCTCTGTAGTGGAGCAGAATGACCCTGAGCATCAATATGGTTCTCCTGTCTCTATCTCAAAGTGCTGGGGTGACAAGTGTGCACTTATTTAATCAGGTACCACTGTGGGGCGCTGGCTGGCCTGGAACCCCTTATGTTTTCTCAGACAGAGATCCCCCTGCCTCTGCCTCTCTGTGCTGGAATGAAAGGGATCTGCCACCACACCTCACCTTTTGTGTTTAGAGCATTTAGGATGTCCTTAATTCTCCATATTATGCCTGTGGCATTAAAAAAATTTTTTTTTTCCTTTTTGGTGTTCTCTAGCCAGGACCTGACAGGCCAGCCAGGCATTATAACATTGAACGAACTACCAGTCCTTTTTATTTATTTATTTTATTTATTTATTTATTTATTTATTTTGGTTTTTCGAGACAGGGTTTCTCTGTGTAGCTTTGCGCCGTTCCTGGAACTCACTTGGTACCCCAGGCTGGCCTCAAACTCACAGAGATCCGCCTGCCTCTGCCTTTCAAGTGCTGGGATTAAAGGCGTGCACCACCACCACCACCACCACCACCACCACCACCACCACCACCACCATCACCACCACCACCACCACCACCACCACCGCCCAGCAACTCCCAGTCCTTTGTAAACTCAGGGTTTGTCTTCGTTGGTCTTTAGTCTTGCAGCTTAGGTTCTCCCCTTGACTTGTAATGGAGGGGTAGGTTGAAGACATGGCTCATTTATGCCCAAGGAGGTGTTATGGTGGTGTCCACAGTTCTCTGGGGTGATTAGTCATATTGTCACTCAGACCTGCCAGCGAAAGATGAGGTCACAACCTGCCATCTTCTCAGCATACTGAACATCAAAACGCTCATTCTGGGCCACAGTGAAGGTGTTTTTCCAGTCCCCAGCAACGCCTGGGAGGGACAGAAGAAAGACGGAGTGACAATCCCAGAGGAGGCTCAGGTGGCTTTGGTAGCTTTCCAAATCCCTCAATCCCCATCCTTCCCGAGACCCACCTTTCCTCATGAAGGGGGAAACAGAGTGGTCCATGTGGTGAGAGGAGAGGGTGGTGTAGTTGGCCATGGGGTTCTCCTTCATTTTCTTGAAGGATGTGTGGTGAACAATGAGATCCACAGTCTCCTCAGGCAGGGAGTGCCCCAAAAACTCCAGAATCTTCTTGATCTCCCTTTTGGGGTCCTGGAGCACAGAAGAATTCTTCAGTGGAGGTTGATGATGCTCATTGGGATAAGGGAAGGCACCTCTGTGATGTGACAGGAAGCTATCTATGCCTTTCCACTGAGGACCTCTTGACTCTCTGTGTCTTAAGTCTGAGCCTCTTTCCCTGGGGCAAAGTAGGTAGCTTCCTACCCTGCCAACTTGGCATGATCTCTGGGTTCATTCTGGAGAGGACAGGGACAGACTTTGATCACTGGTGCCCAGACTTGGCACCTCTGGAACAGGGAGAAGCAAGATCAGCAAGCTACCACGTCAGTCCTGGCACATGACTGACACCTACTCCAAGATAAGGGCTGAGCATGCTCTCTGCTGAGCTGTGCTGAGGTCCTGAGTCAGGAGGTAAGATGGGAGGTGCTGTCTGGGGTGGGGCTGGGATAGGGATGGGGCTCAGGGCCAGGACAGGACCAGGTTCCTGAGGGTCCTGCCTGTGGGACCCAGAAGGAGGTGGTAGCAGGCAGCCTCACCTCCTTCATGTCTTCATAGAAGAGATAGAGAACAGGGTGGGTGTGTGTCAGCTCCCACCACTCCTTCACGTGCTGGAACCACGACCCATAGGACACTGGGGACAAGACGGCACAGACACAGGCCTGTTAGCTCCAGCTCTGCTCCTGGGTCCAGCCCCCTCCTGACTACAGACTCAGATTCACCTTTCCCATCCATGAAGTTCTCCAGGAAGCTCTCCCAGGTGCCTGGCTCAGGGTGCACCTTGGCCATATTGTAGAAATGATAATAGGAGACAGCCACATCCTTTGGATTTCGAGCAATGTAGATCACCTGCAGGGACAGAGGATTCCCTAGTTCTGGTTCCTTCTGCTGTCCTGTTACCCTTCACAGGACCCAGTGAGGTGCCATACTTTCTAGCACTGGGGACTCTCAGCACTTCTTTTGGGGAAGGCAGAAGAGAACACAGGACTAGAAGTTGACTTGTTGAGATTTCATGGTATGGGCACCACTGACCTAAGATTTCACCTTTGATGCCAGAGTCCTGACTATTCCATGAACTATATTTTATCTGACTCCTTTATTGTCAACACATCCACGTGGTAGGTCAGAGTTCCACCTTCCCCTCCATCTCTGTCCTGTGAGCTTCTGTAGCTTACACTGAAGAATTCATTTTCCTTGTTACCTGAGCCCTGCCAGAGTGACAGCCAGAGATCGTCCATCCAAGATGAAACAGGGCTTGAGTAGTCCCACAATTCCCAGCAGAACAGATCAAGGGTAGGATGATCCCAGGAGCCCTTGAATACTCTCCCCTTAGCCCCCCTTCTCTCCCTGTGTCCCCCTCTTTCCCTTCCTCCCTCCTTTCCTTTCTTTTCCTCTGTCTTCCTGAAACAGTGAGATACAGCTCAGACTGGTCTTGAACTTACTGTGATCCTTCTGCCTCTATTTCCCAAATGCTGGAAGGATCCATCATAACTGGTCTTTCTTGTTTTTGTTTTTACCTTGATCTTCTGATTCAGCAGACTCGGAGGAAGCAAGGACAGGGGCAGATGCGTCTTGAGGAGCCGTGGGGCTGGTGTCTCTTCCAAAGATTCAAGACCTACAGTTGAACAGAGAACTTTGTTAAGAGGTCCTACCTCTCTCCACTTGTGTCTAGCACCCTAGTGCTCATACCTGAGGGAACTCCTGGGCATTTGAACTCAAGGAAGGGCACCCGGTCATAGATGGGGGCCCGGCGACACTTTTCTAGTTGGCCGTCCTGGTAGATCATGTCCAGGATCTCACTCATCCAGGTAGTACCTGGAAAGAAGTGAACAAGAGGTGAGGAGGGCCCAGATTCTGGACCTGCTTGCCAAAGTGAGGTCTATAGGACATTAGGAAAACAGTTGTGTTAGTATTCTGAGCCTCCCCCTTGGGCACCCACCCCTTAGAGACTTGCCCAGTATCCTGACGTCATTTTATTAAAGTCTCCTTTAAGAAAAAACTCCTCCCTCTTCATTCTCTCTCTTTCCTCCCTTTTGCCAAAGGTAGTGCTCACCTCCTTCTCCCCCCACTCCCGCCTTGTTCCCTTTAATAATAAACTTTCCACCTGGACATTTGTCTGCATGGTGTAACTTTTCACTGCTCCATGCTGCAACCACAGCTGCAGCCCTCCGCAGTCTCTGCATGGTGTGTCTCTCTCACCCACTGGGGCACCTAGGCCAACCCACCAAGGCCTCCCACACGTCATTTCATAACATTGGTGCTGTGTAGCATGCATCTCTCTCTCTCTCTCTCTCCCTCTCTCTCTCTCTCTCTCTCTCTCTCTCTTCCCTCTCTCCCTTTAGTAATAAGCTTTCCACATGGACATGTATCTGCATGGTGTGATTAACTCTCCGCCGCTCCATGCTGCAGACAGCAGCTGTGTCTGTGTAGCTGTCTCCCTCACCCACCAGGGTACCTTGGCCCAACCCACAAAGGCACCATTTAATAACACCCTGCTCACCAGACTTTGGGTATGTGCTGATAAGCAAGTCATCAGGCCAGACTGTCAAGTTCTGCAATGGCCCAATAGTCTCTGCAAAGTATTTGATGAGTGGGATGCCCTTCACAGGCACCAGTGGTGGACGGGAGAAATCCTCAATCAACTCCATGTTGCTGCATTGAGAACAGAATATAAGACTCACTTTTCCAACAAGTTCATAATTCTGTGCTGAATTCTTGCTTTAAGATTGGGATCCTGCCGGGCGGTGGTGGCGCACGCCTTTAATCCCAGCACTCGGGAGGCAGAGCCAGGTGGATCGCTGTGAGTTCAAGGCCAGCCTGGGCTACCAAGTGAGCTCCAGGAAAGGCACAAAACTACGCAGAGAAACCCTGTCTCGAAACACCCCCCCCAAAAAAAAAAAAAAGATTGGGATCCTGAGGCTCTGGCAGCTCACTGAGGTGGCAGGTAGACCTGGGATCAGAGGCAAGTCTAACTCCAGCAAAGGTCACTACTGTGGCTACATCACTGCTCGCCTGCAGAACTTTGCATGTCCCGGGTGCCCAAGCATAGTCCAGACATTAAAGCACTCTGAGGTAGAATCAATACAGGGTTTGACATTTTGGGGGAAGATTCCAGCATGTACTCAGGAAACTTTGAGCACCGGCCATGTGTCTCTTATACCTCCCTGGTGCAGCTGGAAGGTCGGCCCCTGCGGCATGGGTGTCTCTCCTCACTTTTCTTCCTTGAGCTTTCTGTTACCTTCAGAAATCCCCCACACCATCCAGACCTGATGCCTTTCTTGCTCTGAGACGAGCATAACCAGTTTAGTTACTAAGAGTGTTTTAGGCCAGGGAGAGATTTTCTACTAAAAAGCATTCTAAAACCAGCCAAGAAAGAGAGGGGGAGGGGGGCCTCAGACAAGCTCTTCTGAGGTGGAGTGTGTGTGGGGAAAGAACAGAGAGGCTAGAGGCCCAGGCAGGGGTCAGATAGACTAATCAAGGTGTAGGAAGTAGCTGGCCCTGGAAGAATATTGGAACCTGTAGCTGGGCAGGGCAACGGTGGCCACCCCACTCTGCCACTCACCTGATTCTGAGATTCTGAGCCTCTCCTCCTCGGTGCACAGTGGTGGGGGTCTTTGTGTGGGTGTTGCAATGTGGGGAATGCAGAATTGGACTTTGAGCTGGAGATCTGGTGCATCCCCAGTGGGAGGGAATGGCAGGAGTACTAAGACTGGCTGTTCTCCAAAACCAAGGCGGGTGGAGATGGGGCGGAACTCTGTTACCCCCACTGTGGACTTGGGTTTAGCCTGTAGAAAACAAGTGTTAGGTCCAAGGTGAACATGCAAAATAATGGGGTGTAAACCACAGTCGAAAACCAGAAGCAAAACTTTATTCCAAAAAAATCACCGCGGGACACAAAAAGCTTGTCAGCTAGCTGAAACCACAGCCAGAGTTTGGGATTCTGTAACTGTAGCAACTGTAGGGGGGGGCATTATGAGCCCCTTTTTATATTAAGGGAGCCCTTTTTTATAGTAAGGGGCAAACATTAGGCATGGACAGAAGAATTTTTACAATTTCGAAGTTAAACTTTTAGAGATAAATTGCTCTTTAGGATTAACAATTTTCCATTAACAAGGTTTTAGAGGGTTTCAACTCATTGATAAGTGTATATTCCTGAAGTCTTTCCCAACATAGCTAACTGATGTTTGCCCAAAACCTGCAACTTTTCCTGACATAGCTGGGCTCCCATGGCATGGAGAATATGAAAAAATGCAAAGCAGGTTGTCAAGAAGAACTCATTAAAAGTTAACTTTGGTTTTGGTTGTGAATGGGGGAGGTTATCGAGAATAGCTAACCCCAGGGCTGCAGGGAAAAAATAACATTTGGGTTGCTGACAGAGCTGTCCATCGTAAAACAAAGAAAGGCCTAGTTAAAGGTTAATCCCTATTTGCTGGCAGAGCTGATGCCTGTCAGCGTCCATCTCTTTTGCTTATAATGTCTTATTCCTATATTGCTGTCTTATTCCTATATTCCTGTCTTATTCCTATATACCTATATTCCTATATTCCTGTCTTATTCCTATATACCTATATTCCTATATTCCTGTCTTATTCCTATATTTCTATATTCCTGGACCATTCACAAGAAAGAACGAAAAAAACAAAACAGGATGTCGAAAGGAAGGTAGTTTTATTTTTGCCCTGTTTCTGGCTCCTTCCTCACTCACCTAAACTTAAGGGTAGATCAACAGACAATTGACACAGTCTAGCAAAGGGAGAGAAATGGCCAGATGGAGACAGGACTATTCATGTTCCTAAGCAGTAAACAGAATGATGCCGAATTCAGAAGCTAGACAAGTAATAATTGGATCTCTGGCTTTTGAAAATGCTAATGCACAATGAAAAGGATAGTTAGGCCATTAAAGGCAAGATCAGCACCCTTGGAGGAATGCAGTCAATTCAATCAATATTGAACCTCATGACCATGATGATGCTTGGATAGGAGATGTGATTTCAAGAGGTTTGAGGAGAAATACTCATTTCAAAGGTTTCAATTGCAGTAAACAAAGTCACCTGAAAGAGGACTGTAAGCAGGGCTTTCCTAAAAATAATATCTTTTCAAGGAAAAATTCCAACAGAATGCCCCTCCCTTCTGGATTATGCAGAAGGTGTGATAAAGGTAGACATTGGACTAATGAATGGAGATCAACAAGGGACAGACAAGTAATCCCTTACTTTTTGCTGTGATGAAACACCCCGGGGGGGTCTCTCGCAGGCCCCCATGGTAACTTCTGTTCAGTCCTTTCCTGCCATCATGGAAGAAACTCCTTCCCAGAGCAATTATAGAACCTAATGCCTATTGTAAAAAACCATACTGCTATGGATGATAGAATAGTTATAGAAGAGAGAACAAAAAATCAGGAGAAACCATAAATCAAAATTGATAAAGAGTAAATTTAGAAACTCCCCAAAGTTAGGGTTGGGGAAGGATTTTGTTTTTGTCTTTTCAGGAAACTAAAAACAACCATATTAAAGAATTTAAAGACATTAGGACAAATAAACATCCAAAGAAGAAGGGAGAACTATCCCCAAAAAAAATCACCAAGAATAGGAATAATCTGACCTAATGCTATCTCTGAAGTCTCCAAAAAGATGACAGGCTCTCACAATGATGATTTCATCAGGACGGTGATAAGACCACTAAGCTGACAAACACTGCCTAAAGATCGGCTTTGGACTACAAACTGCTCAGGACAATTTCACAATGGCTACCTGACATAATCTAGCCTCACAGATTCTTCTAGCCAGGACTTGAGACTAGCCTAGCACTTTCCCCTTATACAGAGACTGGACAACAAATGATACAGCTACTTCTCCCATGATTTGACAATTAGCCCAAAATTTTTCTTTTCAGGATCCCCTCAAGATGCCTTTGCCCCAGACGGCAGGAAGTAAATTTAAGAACATGACTCACATATTCTGAAGAGGTGGGGTGGGTGGTTGTTGGTTGTTCAATGAGTTATGGATACTTGTCATTGTTTTGGTGGTTGATTGAAGTTATTATTGGTAATAGTCAGGAAAAAAAAAGCTAAACAAAGGAATTAGATTCAGGGTTCTTGTTTTGAAAAAAAGGAAAAGAAAAAAAAGATGATATAGATATGATAAGATAAAAGGTAGATTGTTGAATTTACTCTGAAAAAAATTATATAGAAATGATAGGATAAAAGAGTAGATTATTGAATCTACTTTGAAAAGAAAAAAGGGAGAATATGGATATGATTAAAACGTAGATTATTGAATCTACTTTTAAAAAGCAACTACTAGTTTTAAATGTTTTACATTGGATTGGATTTTTGTATATTGTATACAAATTTTGTATGTTGACACATATTTGAGATTAATTTTGTTAGAACATACTGTTCATATATTTCTACTCTTGTTCAAGGTATTGTACCTATACAGTTCATTTAAGAATGTAATGCAAATTGACAGTCCTTGAAAGCTAATTAGTATATAAAGAAATTCAAGTTAGTAGTTAGTCATTACAATCAAACTTGTAATCAGGTTAGGTATGTTTTCAAGGTTAAACAGATATATTTTTGATAGACAGGTCATCTTTAAACACTTCAGAGATCTACAGAATATGGCATTTAAGACGTTTTAATAACATAGATTTTTTTTTTAATGACAATGAGACATGTCTGCTCCTGACAGCACCAGTCTACTTCAGAGAAGATGAAGGGCATCGAAGAAACTCCTTATGGAGTTTACTTTCACTGTGGCAAAAGTTAGCCACTGGGCAAGAAAATGCCCTTGTCTTGACTGCTGACAGGATGCTGTCTAAACCGGACAAGCAGGACACAAAAGAAAAGACTGCCAAACCTTGCCAAGACAAGGTAGGAAGGTCCTTCAAATATCCTGCTTCACAGAAAAGTTTGTCAGATATGCTAAGCCTGTAGGCTAAAGATGGATGACTCTCCTGTCTCCCACCTCCTGCCTCTGCCTCCCGAGTGCTGGGATTAAAGGCATGCAACACCACCAACCAGCTACTTTTTCCTTTTATTTAAATAATTATTTTTATTATTTTAAATGATGTGTAGGTGTAAATGTGTGTATATGGGCATTACACATGAGTGCAGGTGGCTGTAAGGCCACATGCATCTGACGCCTGGAGCTAAACTCACAGACAGTTGTGAGGCACCTGATGTGGGTGCTAGGAACGAACTGAAGTCCCATAGAAGAGCAGCAAGAGCTCTTGACCACTGAATCATCTCTCTAGTCTCTTTTTGTTTGTTTGTTTGTTTTTGTTTTTTGTTTTTTGTTTTTCGAGACAGGGTTTCTCTGTGCAGTTTTGGTGCCTGTCCTGGATCTCACCCTGTACTGTAGACCAGGATGGCCTCGAACTCAAGATCCGCCCGGCTCCTCCCACCCCCAGTGCTGGGATTAAAGGTGTGCACCACCACCACCCAGCTCTAGCCCTTTCTTTTAATGATTTGTATTTTATTTATTTATTGCTATTTTATTATTTTCAAGAGTTTTATTTACTTATGTATTTGAGTGTTCTATTTGCATGTCTGCCTGCATGACAGAAGAGGGCATCAGATCTCATTACAGATGGTTGTGAGCCACCATGTGGTTACTGGAAATTGAACTCAGGGCCTCTAAAAAGAGCAGCCAGTGCTCTTAACCCAGCTGAGATTATTTTTAATTATGTGTGTGTGTGTTCGGTGATCTATATGCCTGTGAGTGCAGGAGGCTGTGAAGGCCAGAGGCATCTGTTCCCGGGAACTAGTGTCACAGGCTGCTGTGAGGGGCCCAGTATGGACACTGAACAGAAATCAGGTCCTGTACTAGGCAGCAAGTGCTCCTAATTGCTAAGCCGTCACTCCAGCCTGTGGGGCCTGGGATTTATTTGGATTTAGAGTTTACTATCTGGTGATTCCTTTCCCTCCTTTAGTGATTTTGTTTGTCTGTCTTTTTTGAGACAGGGTTTCTCTGTGTAACAGTCATAGCAGTCCTAGAACTGACTTTGTAGACCAGGCTGGCTCAGACATCCACCTGCCTCTGCCTCCCGAGTGCTGGGATTAAAAGTGTGTGCTACCTCCACCTGGCTGTCCCTCCATTTTTCATATTTGTCTAAAGCATCAGATCTCAACCTGTGGGTCATGATTCCCTTGGGGGTCAAATGATCCTTACACAGGGGCCACATATCAGATATTGTGCATATCAGATATTTACCATATGATTCATAACAGTCACAAAATACTTACAGTTATAAAGTAGCAACAAAATAATTTCATGGTTGGGGGTCACCACAGCATGAGGAACTGTAGTAAAGGGGCACAGCATTAGGAAGTTGAGAACCCCTGGATGGTTTCTATGAGCCCCTTCTGTAGCAGGGACTGGGTCTCTGTCTCTACAGTTTTTGTTTGGCTGGAGTAAGAATGGGCCCCCCAACCTCCTCTCCCTGTGGTATGACAGGTACAGAGACCCATCACATACAGGGGGGATGGGCTGGGTTTCAGAGACAGAATCTCTGCTGGGGGAGAGACTCATAAAGCAATGGACGCTTACCACCTGTTGCTAAGGGTAGAAAGCCAACAAGCACACAAATGGACACTAGGTCCCCCTTCACCCATCCTAGGGACCCACAACCTCATGGAGCCCAGAAAAGAAAAGCTGACTGGCAGGTCTATATCAGCCAGTGGTGTCTTCTTGGGGAAAGACAACAAGGGTTTTATTTTGATCAATTTAAATACTGCACCACAGCCCCCATCAAGCTTACACCCCCCCCACCCCCACACTGACATGGCAGGATGTGCGATGGGAGCAGGCCCAGCTGTTCTAGTACCAGTTCTTTGTTTTTAGAGTCTTCCCAGTGCTGTGGAAACAGCCCTGCCATGTGGCCCCAGCTGGACTTGGCTGCTGTGGATGCCCACATCCTGACAGCCTTACTCCTCCTCTTTTTCCTCACTTTGATACAGGCTGTGAGGAGGCAAGGCTGGCCTGGAATTTGCTCTGTAGTGGAGCAGAATGACCCTGAGCATCTATATAGTTCTCCTGTTTTTATCGGTAATGGCCTCTCGGTAATGAAAGAGCTGAGACCGCAGCACAGGAACAGTGGTCTGTCCGGGGCTGTCTAGTGCCGTCCTGACTTCTCATGCTGTCCTTCTGACCCAGCGAGCTCTAGGGGACCAGAGACACAGGCAAGTGCGTCTTGAACAGCCTCGGGACCGGCATGTTTTCCAGAGCTTCAAGACCTAAGCATGTGTAGGGAAGTGATGGTGATCAGAACCCTGGTCCTCTTTGCCTCGATGTCATTTCCCCAGGGTTCCCTCACATACCTGAGGGGACACCAGGGCTTTTGAACTCTAGGAAGGAGTTAGATGGGAGCCCAGTGACATTTCTCTAGATTAACATCCTGATAGATTGTGTCAAGCGTCTCCCTGACCCAGGCGGTACCTGGAAAGGAGGATGTGGAAAGAAAGTCGGAAGGCTGAGGACTTGGCTCTGCCTGCCGATCAGAAGCTGCAGGCCTGGTTATGGCATTCTGCTGGCTTACCAGACTTTGGGTACGTGCTGATGAGCAGGTCATCAGGAACGGTTTGAAAGTTTTGCAGTTCGGCAGTCCCCTTTGCAATCTGTCTAATCGGGGTGACCTGCAGGTACACGAGTGGCCGGCGGGGGTTTCCTGAACCCGTTCCATGTTGCTGAGACAGAGCCATCCCATTTCTGTTAGTACACACCACTACCATCTGAGGCACTCTTGCCTTGAAATAAAGAGCAGGAGGCTTTGGGGGGCTGAGCACTCGGCTGGAGTTCACAGAGCCAGCAAGTTGGTAGGGCTGTGACTGGAAGGCAGATCTAACTTCAGGGCAGTGGTCCCCAGTCTGGCTGAACAGCGGTTTACCTGCAGAACATTTCCTGAGCTCAGTACCCCACTGGTAGCCAGACCACTGGAGAACTCTTGGGGGTAGAGCCCAGATGCAGTTTGGCAGCTTCCCAGGAGACGCCACACTGTACCAGAGAAGGTCCCCTGGCACCTGCCCATGCTCACGGCTTGCAGCCTGCTTGGATTCTCCAACTACCTCCCACTGCCGCTGTCAGTCTATCACCGTGACCTCCTGTCCTCACTACGTCCCTTCTTCAGCTTCTCAGGCCATCCACGTAAGGCAGCCAGTCAGGGTATGCACTCCTTAGATCCCACCTGCCCAGCCCGTTTTCAACTTGGCACCAGGGACAAATACAGTTAGTTGAAGCCCCGAGCTTGTTTGGGGGTTAGAAGCTTCTCCACGCATGAGCATAACTTCTGCGCAGCTGGAGATGACTGAGATGGGGTAAGCACAGAGAAAGAACACAGAAGGGAAGAGCCCGGGCAGAGACCAGACAGGAGCTGCCCACACAACCAGAGCAAGCCTCAGGTGGAGCATGTTGGAGTGAGGTGCTGGGCAGAGCAAAGGCTCACCTGACGTAAGAGGACGTGGCCCTGTGGCCTCCTGGGCACACAGCTTACTGTGTACGCGGCCTTGGGTACAGGGTTCTTTCTGGGGGTGGGGTTCTGAAAGTCCCCTATGGGAGGAATTTAGAACCGTTTCCTTGAAAGGGTGAAGCAGAGGAAGCTTTATTTAAGTACTAAGACTGGCTGTCCTTCATGAAGGAAGTAGAGGTTGAAGATGGGGTACTCGGTCACCCTCTAGAGAACCCCAGCTAGAACCCAGCTAATCGCATCTGCAAACCAAAACTTGGCTGGCCCTTAGGTACAGCATGAAAGGACAGCCAGGGGAGAAGGCGCCCACAGGCGGGCTGCTTTGTTTTCCCAACAGTGATCTACACCTGGTTGGCCCTGGAAATCTCTGCAGGATGGCCTTTTTCTAACACGTCACCAGGTCGAGGTCGAGGGGGAGAATGACAGGGCAAGGTGGGCGGGGCCGCTTCCCTTCCCATAGGTGCAGACCAGCAGTGAGGAGAGCTGAGGCTGGGGCTTCTTCCAGTTCTCTGAGAACTCCCTGGTTTGCGAGCATGGAAACCAGAGTGATAGTGTGGACCCTGTGAAGGGACCATGGGTCAGAGCAGGGGAGCTGCGGGAAGGGCGGGCCTCTAAGGGTCCTGGAAGGACCCTCACTAGAACGGTAGTTAGTGGGTCAGTCTCCTGAAGGCTCCAGGAGGGAGCCTCCCTCACCTCATGATTCCTGAGAAGAGAGCCAGAGAGCAACATGTGAGTGAACCACAGGGCTCTGTGGAGAGCAGACAGCCATCACCTTAGTCTCGGTGTTTATGTCACTGGCCTGGCAGAAGTGAAGACCTAAGTAGACACTTGTGTCTCTCAAGCTGACTATCAGACTCCTGAACAATGAAGAATTGGGAATTTCCTCCGGGAAAAATCATGCTGGGGAAAAGAAAGGGCCCCAGCTAGAGAGGGAAGTTGTCTCCCTGAAAGAGATCTCACGTAGTTCAACATGTCCAACCACCTTACAGGAGATGGAAGCCCAGATAGCGTGTCAGTCAGTGGTGGGTACGACCAAACCTTGACCAAAACTGCTTAGGTGAGCATGTCCTTGGACCTCCATTTAAACTTTGACCTCACTGAAGGACCTTGAAGATGTGCTCAAGGGGTTTGCTGGACCTCAGTCCCTCTCCCAGTATGACCACACTGAATAATTTCCTTTTTCTGCTTTGAATTCTTAATGTGGCTCTTTTAATTGGCTTATTCAGCACAGGTGGTCAGACTGACTTGGCAGAGGTTGTGACTCCCAAGTCCAGGAACATCTAGATGAAGACCTAGCAGCGAGCTTGGCTCTGGAGGCGGGCGGGGCCCTCTGCAAACACCTGGGTTGGCAGAGAAACGGCCTGAGTGAGGCAGGAAGGAAATACAGTTCAGCACAACTCAGTAGCCGGTGTTGGTTCAAGCTTCTAGATTCTGACACCGAGCAGCTTATTTTACACATATTTAAGGACAGTTCAATTTGGGGGGCATCTCCCAATGTAACATGACCCCCTGTGCACAAGGAGACATGATTACATCAAAACTCTTCTCAAAGTACCTGTCACTTCTTCCATGAAGGTGGGCTCTGTAGATAGGCTACATCTTAAGGGCCTGGGGGGATCTGGTGTGGTCTCAGTCATACAGCTAGTACAGAGGTCCTCTGGGCTACTAGCCACCTCTGGTCCTGGTTGGGGAAGCTTCGGGGGAGCCAGGTATGGAATGGTCCTACAGTTAGCACAGGGGCTACCCAGCCTGTTAGCCACCTCATTCCTAGCCTTGGGGCAGAAAACATCTTGTCCCTTGAAAAGACAATCTCGCTTGGTTAGCATTCCTGTTTTCCCTCATGCTTATCTGTGAGCACAAGGACCTCTGTGCTCCAGCAGAGGCACACAGTCTCCAAGCCACAGGTGCTGGCCTCCTGGGTTTTTAATTATTCTATTTAGCTTCCGCTATAAGCCTATTTATTTATTTATTTATTTTTTTGGTTTTTCGAGACAGGGTTTCTCTGTGTAGCTTTGCGCCTTTCCTGGGACTCACTTGGTAGCCCAGGCTGGCCTCGAACTCACAGAGATCCGCCTGGCTCTGCCTCCCGCGTGCTGGGATTAAAGGCGTGCGCCACCACCGCCCAGCTATAAGCCTATTTTTTTAAAGATTTATTCATTTATTTTATGTATATGAATGCTCTACCTGCATGTACAACTTTATGCCAGAACAGGGCATCAGATCTCCTTATGGATGGTTGTGAGCCACCATGTGGGAATTGAACTCAGGACCTCTAGAAGAGCAGCCAGTGCGAATAACCACTGAGCCACCTGTCCAGCCCCAACTGTCAGCTTTACCCAGCCCAGCCATATCTGAGGGATCCCCAGTGGGGGACTGCCTCAGCCGGATGGGCCTGTGGGCATGTCTGGGGGGGCATTTTCTTGAGTGTTGATTGACATGAGGGCCCAGCCCACTCTGGGTAGGTGGTCCTGGGCTGGGTGAGAGTGCTACTAAAGCCCCATCGAGAGAGTGTGCCAGTCAGCAGCCTTCTTCCATGGCTTCTGCTCCAGGTGCCCACCCTGACTTCCCTCACTGATGGGAGGCCATTACCTGGCAGTGTAAGATGAAACAATCTCTTTCCTCCCCAAGTCGCTGGTCCCAGTGTTTATCACAGCCACTGGCAAGTAAATAAGACAGTAACTGTTACTTCTGAGAAGGGCAAGGAAGTAGCAAGGCCACACGTCAGGCCCAAAATCTCGACTTCCCTCCCTTCCTCCCTCCCTTCCTTCCTTCCCTCCTTCCTTCCTTCCTTTCTCTGAGAAAACACCAGAAGGTACCCTTAGCTCAGCGTTTTTATTGTGCTCAAGTAAAAGCTGCCAAGCACTGAAGACGGAGGCAGAAAAGGAACAGGGTGAACGTGGGGGACACTTAGAATCAGGTCTCCAGCAAGTCTGTCCAGTGCTCCTGTAAGGACAAAAGGGTAGGTCGGGGGTAGTCTTGGAGGACTGGGGGAAGGCGGGGCCAGAGTCACCTCTCACCTCTTCCAATTCCAAGTCCTCTTCCTCCTCGGTGTCCACGCGGCACTGCCCGACCAGGCTTCCCCAAAGCAATGAGTTCTTACAGCTGCCAAAGGGCGCGGTTGGTGGAGAGGGAAGAGTCAGGCACCCCCGGCCCTCCACCGGGCCCTGAGTGTCAAGGTGAGACTCCCTAGCCAGGACTGAAACGCGGAGCACCTTCTTTCCAGGCCTACACGGGCTGGGAAGGGGGCCTGGACTCACCTAGGACAATGGCCCTCGAGGGGTAGAAGCTGCCCGGGATCTTCCCGCAGGAACTCCTCTGCCAGGCAGATGATATGGGCTCTTAGGGGACAACCGGGGTGGGGGCAGCACAGGGGGCCCTCTTCATCCTGTCAGAGGTGGCAGGTAAGGAGACACGGAAGTAACTCGAGAGAGCAGCACACGGCTTGTGAGGCAAGAAAGAGAGGAAATAAAGCAGGAAGCACAGAAAAGAGCCATGACTTCAAAAGGAGGCCAGGAAAGATCTACACGGTGACTGGTTGCCCATTCAGAGGCTCTAACCGCCCCTGGCAGGCACTGACAGGCCAGGAAAGAGCTGAGAGTGCGATCGGCCTCATTAGACCGAGTCAGGGAGGCCAAACTCCGGGGTCTCCGCCCCCGTGTGCCCCTACCTGCAGCAAACGCGCGCACAGCATGCAGCTGGCCTTGGCATCAAGATCCAGCGGGCGCTCGCTGTCAGCCTCACTCGCCGTGAGTCGCTTCGGGACCGAGGGCTGGGGTGGCGGCGGCCCAAAGGCGATGGGCATGTGTGGTGGTGGTGCCGGAGAGAGTTCCTGGCGGAAGTCGGGTCGCAGCCAGCGCAGGGTTAGAGGGAGGCGCAGCCACGGAGGAGCTCGGAGCATGTGCGCCAACACGCGCAGGTGGAAGGCAAAGGAGGCCTCGCTGCGCAGGCGCGGCCCCACGTGAGTCAGGCGGCGTGAGGCGTGAGGATGCTGCCAGGCCCATTCAAACTATAGAAGGGACACGGACGACGAGGTCAGGGTGGTCCCGGGCAAGGTCCTCTAGACAAACTCAAAGCCCCAGGCTAGCCTGCCCTTAAGACACCTTTCTTACCCGAAGGGCGGCCACAGCAGACGGGAAACCGTGCAGGATCAGCACCATGTCCCTTGGGAGGAGAGGGCACGGCCAGTAAGTCCCCATCGCACTGATTCCCCACTTCCCCCCGGGTTCCAGTTCACGTTGAGAGCCCAGTTCACACCATTTCATGGAGATGGCACCTGCCAACCTCAGGCTCCTCACCCAGGCCTTGACCTCTCCTTTGAAAGTATTATTCTAGACCCAGCCTTGCTGACTAGGGCCCCTGTCTCCTGATCCCAGTCTTTAAAACAAGTTTTACTGGTGTATATTAACTGTACAAAATAGTTAAATTATGTAATGTATTTGGACATTACTTATCATAACCACTTCCCTCTTTTTTTTGACTTCTTCCTCATTCCAAATAGCTCCCTTCTTACATAATTTCATAACTTTTTCTTTAAATTCCAAATGAGAGAACACTTGAAATATTTGTTATGTAACTTATCATGATGATGTCCAGTTCCATCCACTTTCTCACAAGGGTATAATTTCATTCATCGTTACGGCTGAGTCACATTGCATTTGGGGGCTGGAGAGGTGGTTCCGTTAGGAGCACCTGCAGAGGACCTGGGCTCAGAACTGTCTGTAACCCCCATTCCAGGGGATCCGGCGCCCTCTTGTGACCTCTGCGGGCACTGCATGAACACGGTGCACTTAAGATGAAGGCAAAACACTCCTATGAACCAAATTAAAATAAACTGGGTTTTCAAAACTACACCTTGCATATGTCACATTTTCTTCACCTGTTGATGGGCCCTGTGCTGGATAGTTTTATGTCAACTTGACACGAGGTAGAGTCATCAGAGAAGAGGGAGCCTCAGTTGAGAAAATTTCTCCTAAGACCAGGCTGTATGCAGGCCTGGAGAGCATTTTCTTAGTGATTGAGGTGGAAGGGCCCAGGCCTTGGGTACAACCCCTGGGCCAGTGGTCCTGGATCCATGGACTCTTTCTTGTTTGAGTTCCTATCCTGACTTCCTCCAGTGATGACTAGTGAATGTGGAAGAGTAAATGCTTTCCTCCCCAGTAAGCTTTTTGGTCATGTGCTTCATCACAGCAACAGTAACCCTAAGACAAGCACTTAGTCTGATCCCATAACTTAGCTTTCGTATTTATTTTTTTCTTAGATTTATTTTATTATTTTATGTGTATGAGTGTTTTTGCCTGTATGTACGTATTTATGTATGTGTACCACGTGCGTGCCTGGTGGGAGCAGAGGTCAGAAGAGGGCGTTCCATACCCTGGTACTGGAGTTACAGACCAACGCTTAGCTTGTGACCCCGTTCACCAATTAACCATCCCAAATCTTTTTTTTTTTTTTTTTTTTTTGGTTTATTTATTTATTATGTACACAGCATGTATGACTGCAGGTCAGATGGTTGTGAGCCACCATGGAGTCTGTCCTGGAACTCACTCTGTAGACCCGGCTGGCCTCGAACTCACAGAGATCTGCCTGGCTCTGCCTCCCGAGTGTTGGGATTAAAGGTGTGCGCCACCACCGCCCGGCTACCATCCCAAATCTGAATCTAGCCTTTACAAAGTCCACGAGGTGCCGCCTTCCCACTGCGGGTGACAGGCCAGGGACTCAGCACCGCCCATGATCACAGAAATGGCCCCGCCTCTGTCTTTGGGCTTCTGTCCAGGCGGTCCGCCTCCTATCCGAAGCCTTCCGGCAAGACACCAGCGCCCTCTTACCAGGGTCCTCTCCCGCTGGTCCTCCAGGCGCCACCTTTTTTGCGACCGGCGTTGTGCTGCCGGACCCGACGGGCAGGATTGACAGTGAATCCCACGTAAACGCGGCCCCGATGCCGAGGGTTCTGGCAGTAGAGCAGGTAGACCCCGAAGAAGCGCCCCGGCCTCGCTGTAGGTCCCATCTGGACTTTCTGGGCGGGGGGTCCGAAGTCGGGGGTGGTTGTTCCTGGGACCTTGGCCCTCGGGAAGGGCTGGGTAGCCAGGACTGCAAAACGTTTTGTTTAGGGAAAAGCCCTCAAGGATGAGCGTGCAGCGCCCTGGAAACCCGGCAGCGCGGCTTGGTGCGCCGCCTGCTGGCAGGAGGAGGATGAGCAAACGCCGCCTCACCGCCCGCCGCCTCCCAGCCCGGCTCGGATTGGCTAACTGCTGGGGCGGAACCTCCCCAGGGTGGCGAATTCCGCTGCGCTGGGAGACGGAAGTGCTGCTTTCGAGGCCGCCCCAGGAAGGGCGGAAGTGAGCGGCGTGGAGGAAGTGGCTGCAGTGAGGGCGGAAGGCGGGGTGGCGGGGACCCGAGGCGAGGTTCTGGGCACGCCTGCCTCTGCCCCCACCGGGCTGTGGCCATGGAACTCAGCGCCGACTACCTCCGCGAGAAGCTGCGGCGGGACCTGGAGGCAGAGCATGTGGTAAGTGCGGGGCCGGGGCCTCGGGCGGTGGGGAAGGGCTCCCGGGCGAGTGCCTCATGGTCCGGGTCCCCTGCCGGCTAGGAGGTGGAGGACACGACTCTCAACCGTTGCGCGACCAGCTTCCGAGTCCTGGTGGTGTCGGCTAAGTTCGAGGGAAAGCCACTGCTCCAGAGACACCGGTGAGCCCCCGGGAGCCCCCCGCCCAGCGCTTCGGGCTCGGGACGGCAGCCCGGGTCGCTGCCTGCTCGGGTGGGGACTAACTCACGCCCAAAGCCCAGTGATGTGGCCCATAACCCGAGAGCGCCCCTGCCTTTGTGGTTGGATTTCTGTCCCCTCCTCGAATCCCCACGTCCTGGAGACATCTCCGATCTCCCTGGTCACGTTGGCTTCGGAGCCTACCACCCTAGCCGAGGCCGATCATTTCCCAATCCCATCTCTCTCCCAGGCTGGTGAATGAATGCTTAGCTGAAGAGCTCCCGCACATCCACGCCTTTGAGCAGAAAACTCTGACCCCAGAGCAGTGGCGGAAGTGAGGGACCCAGGCCCGGACAGCCATTAAATTGTAAATCAGGTCCACCTTGTGTCAGTGTGCTGTTTGAGGGCTCCGAGGCCGAGGCGAGGACTTGGCTTTCCCCTGCCTCTCCTCCAGCCATTGCTTTGGCATTGTTCTGTCCTTTCGTCTCTGTCAAGGATGCCTTGTAAACCTTCTCTGTCTACTCCTGTGGCACTGTCACCAAGGTCAGCCCCCAGAAAGCAGGGTGTTCCTGCTCTGCCTGCCCGCCAGAACCAGAAACCCTGAGCCTTTTCCTACTGTCTCCCTCTCTCTAGGCTCCTGGAGGCATCAGAAACAAGACACACCTTTCCTGTCACGTTGTCAGTCTCTTTTCAGGCGTCAAGGAGCATGATGTTCCGTCCAGCTCCTGCACATCTAATTCCTCTCCTCTGTCGATCTTTGGTTTTGTCCTGTTTTGTCTTTTAGACAGGCTCTCAGTGTGTTTTCCAGACTGCTCTTAAATTCAGAGAGGACCACTCAGATGGTTCTCTCGCCTTAGTCTTCCCTTCATCTGTGACTGCAGATGTCATCACCACGCTCAGTTCTTCCCCATACTGTCCAGACCTGTCTCTGACACTTAATGCTTCGTTATCTCTACCTCCACCTTCTCATTCTTCCATCAAAGAGACTGATCAAGCTGAAGTCATAGTCACTGGTCAGGCCTTCTCCATCCCCAGGATCATTTCCTGAACGTTTTTAGTTCCTCTGGAGAACTAGTGATTCAATCTACTCACAAGGATCCTAAAGGAGGACACAGGAAAGATGAAGAGAGTACCCTCGCCCACATCTCCAGAGGAGTAACCCCTTCATTCTCCATTGATGGCCCTCCTCCAGTTTATGGGAGAGAAGGGACTTACCCAGGCTCACATGTCCTGTCAGAGGGCAAAACACAGCTGGGTGGGCAGGCCTGTTTGTGTGCCATTCTCTATATCCAGATAACTCCATGGCATGCTGAGGAGGAAAGGGCTGGGGTCCTGGGTATTCTCTGAACTGTATGACTTCAGCCCTGTGGTGGCCATGATACCCTCCTGAGCCCCTGTATCTCATCCCAGCTCTGGAGTCTCCCACACTGAGGATAGAGCTATTGGAGGAGCTTGCCCAGCACACATGAAGCCCTGAGTTCAGTCCTGAGTGCCATATAAACCAGCACCGTGATATATACACTCCTAGAACAGCACTTGAGAGGTAGAGATAGAAGTGTTAGGAGTTCAAGACCACCCTGGGCAATGGGAGACAGTCACAAAACACACAAAAACAAACACTCCTGTAGACAGATGCCGGGTCCTGTGAAACCACGGGAAATGCTCCGAGGCAGCAGAATGCTGTGAATGAAAGGGGTTACTTAAACCATCACTCCAGAACTGCCCTCAGCCAACCATTGCCCTGCTCTGTGTTTCAGTCCAGAGTCAGGCTGTTCCCTCTTTCCTAAGCTTTGCCCTTATGGGACTTTGTCTTCCAAGTTGTTTTTGGTTTTGTTTGTTGGTTTGTTTGTTTGAGACAGGGACTCTCTGTGACTCTCTCCTGGCTGTCCCGGAACTCAGAGATCCGCCTGCCTCTGCTTCCACAGTGCTGGTCTAAAGGCGCATGTCACCACACCTGGCTCATTTGTAGTTGTGGATTCGGGTGTAGTTGCTTGCAGAGGGTGCCAAGTTTCCTGAAGCTGGAGTTGCAGGTGGTTGTGAGCTGCCTGATGTGGGTGTTGGGATCTGAATTTTGGTCCCTTGAAAGGGCAGCAAATGTTCTTAACTACTGAGCTATGTTTCCAGCACAAGATTTATTTCTACTTATGTGTATGAATATATGTGCATGCAGGTGTCATGAGTGTACATGTATATGTGTACATGCCTACACATGAGTGGAGGCCAGAAGAGGATGTCAGGTGTCCTCTGTCACTTTCTACTTATTCCTTTGAACCTGGTGCTTGCATCTTTGTTAGGCCAGCCAGCTGCACAGTCCTGTTTCTGTTCACATCACAGCTGTGGCTACAGGTATGCAGGGACACCCATCTTGTGACATGGGTGCTGGGATCTGAGTTTCAGCACTCATGACTGCAGAGCAAACACTGAACCACTAAGTCATCTTTCTGGCCTCTTTTTTTTTTTCTTTTTGGTTATTGTTTGTCTTATTACAGTTGTTTTTTGAGACAGGGTCTCTATTTTAGGCTAGCTTTGACTTCTGATCCTCCCGCCATTACCTCCCAAGTGCTGAGATTACAGGTGTGGGTCACGACACCTGGCTTATGCAGTGCTGGGGATCAAACCGAGGGCCTGGTACATGCTGCCACCCAGGCTACATCCCAGCTCCATTCTGGTCTGGTTTGGTTTGGGAGGCAGTAGCTCACTTGATAACCCACTCTCAGCTGAGTCTCTAGCTTGAAACTCCCAGCCGTCCCCAGTCTCCCAAGAGTTTGGGCTGCAGGTGTGAGTCGCTTCTGATCAGAAGTCTTGTTCTTTCTGTTCTTTGAGTGTGTAGTTGGAAGTGTCACCGTGTGCTTGTTGGTTTCCCCATAAGCACCAGTGTCGGGACAGCTGTATGCAGTTTGCTCAAGTTGACCAGGAAGTGCTAATTTGGGGTCAGGGCTAGGGGCAGAGCTAGAATGATGAAGAGCCTCCCTAGCATGTCAGCGGCCATGGCTTTGGTCCCCAGCACTATCAAAGGAAACACAAGAAAGACTTGGGTGAATATGGAAAATCTCGGGGCTCTGAGATAGGGATTTTGATGACTCAGACCTTCCATTCCAAGATGGAGCTAGGAAACAGGGAACAGTCTCTCAGCTTCATCACCGGGTAGCCCACCAACCAAGGCCCCGTGCATTTGCTAGAGTGCTTTTGGAAGTGACCTGCAACCAAGTGACCCACAACCTGAATGTGTTCAGAACCATCACGGGGAAGCCTTGGGGCTGGCCAGTTCACCAGAGTCTGAGAGGTACCAGAAAATAAAGCCATTTTATTAGTTTCGTCTTATTCACCATATGGCCTGAGGGTTGGGGTGGGAGCAGAGTGATTGGCTGGCCCAGCTGAAGGCTCTGGGCTCCTCTACTTGGCCTGAACAGTCTCCTCCAGCCTGTCCATGCGCTTCTGCAGCTCTTGCACCGTGGCCTGCAGATTCCTCATCTCCTCCTCCAGCCGTGACACGGTGTCCTGGAGGAGCCAGCACTGCATTAGGCCCAGTTCTCTGTAGCTGCCCTTCCTCCAACATCAGCTAACCCTTCCAAGAAACCCAAGGCTCAGGCCCTTTGCTCCCAACAGCTACTACCTGATTACCGTAGGCCCATAAGCTCGCCCCCTGGCTTCTAAGGCCTCGGGGTCACCCACTCCTTGCCCTCCAAGAATCTCCCACCATGAGGAGCTTGGAAATCTCATAAACGCCAAGCTCTTCCCCTGGGAGACACCGAGCACATCCACACATCCTTTGCCCTGGTCCGTCTTCCTGCCCTGCTACTCCTGCTCCCCACCAGCCTCACCGAGCTGGGAGTGCCGCTGGCCTCTGGTGTGGCTCTCCTGCGGACACTGTCCAGGCCCCTGTTGACTCTCAGCTCCCGGCTCTTCGGGGGCACGTAGCCGTCCTTGAGAGAGATGAGGAGGGGGCCAGCATCCCGGCCACCTAGCCACTCCTCAGCTGTGAGGGCTGGGTCCGGTCCTGCGGTGGGCGGGTACAGGTCCTCCTGGAACAGGTCCGACTGTGGGCAAGGCCAAGGCTGGTCACGAGAGTGTTTATGTGCCTGCCCCTCCCCACAAGCCCCCGTGGTCAGTTCCTGTCCTAGCGCCCAGGGAGGAGCCTAGGAACATCACCTTTCTAGGTACAGTCATGGCAATGGGCTCACACTTCCTCTCATGCAGCTTATAGAATCTGTGGAGACAGGGAGGTGAGTGGCACTCGACAGCATGGCTGGCTGGGTGCTGCAGGTCTGGTCAGGGTCAGGGGTCATTCACCTGGCAATCTCACACTTATTCACTTCCAGGCCACGCTTAGGCATGTAGCCCATACCACGCTGAGACTCCTTGGAGCTGAACATGGAAAGATAGTGCAGGAACGGAGCCTCCGAGGTGATCTCAAAATACCGGATAGAGCTGTCGCCCTGTGGGCGGTGTGGGCGAGAGTCAGCCCGGCACCGACCGCCAGCCTGGGGCTCACCAAGCCACTTCCCCGCTGCCCTGCCCCCAGCCCGCCTGGCAGTCGGTCACCTTGCCACAGAGGTAGACGATGTTGGTGTCTGGGTCAAAAAAAGGCAGCAGAACCCCGCTGCTTGTGTCCAGCTCCTGCAGGGACAGTGGCTCTTCCAGGTGCTTCTGTGGAGACAGGTGGGGTGGCAACAGGCCAGGCCATGTCAGGTCTTCACTGGACAGCGAGCAGGCAAGGGCCCTCAGACTAAGCAGTGGAAACTCCCCGTCTTGGAGGGAAACTGAGGCCATGGTCATGTGCTAGGGCGGAGGGAGACTTAGCCTCCAGCCTTGATTGCTACTCTAAAGGGCCCGCTTCCCAGCACTCACTGTGTCCCACAGCGCCACCTGCCGCTCACTCATGCGGCTGAAACCGGTCGTCAGAATCTTCCCCTCTGACACAAACACAGCGTGCACTGGCCGAGTTCCCTCATGAGGACGGTCCTTTTCCTGAGAGGAGAGAAACGTGGCAGGTCAGCTTCTCAGTCTCACCAAGGGACTAGACCCTAGGCAGGTTCAGGGAGAGCAAAGGCCAATGTTTAGGGCTCCTGGCAACTTACAGCCACAACAGTGCCTTTTCGAGGCTCAATGATGCGAACACGCTTGTCTCGGCAGGAGGTACAGATGAGAGCGCCGTCCCGGCTCCAGTCCACACTGTAGATGGTGTCCGGGTGCACATCGGCGCCCAGCGTCAGCACGGCCTCTCCAGTGCCCACATCCCACACCAGGATCACATTGTCACAACCTGCACAATGGTCCAGCGTTGAACCGTGAGCTCCTGCCCCCCTGCCAGGCCCCTGGCCCTCCCCTCCTCATCCTCAGAGCAAGCACCTGCACTGAGCAGTACGTTCTGGGCTGTGGGGTGCCAGGCCACGATGCCCACCCGCTTGGTGTGGCCCTCCAGGGTGACGACGGGCTCCCGCAGGGGCAGTACCAGGCCCCCATCGGGGATCTCCCACACCTGCAGGAAGGGGCAAGTGAGTCTCTGGGGCTTCAAAAGCCAGGTTCTTCCTGGAGACCCCTCCTAACCCACCCACATTCCTACAGAGACTCACCATAACTGTGCAGTCCTCAGAGCCACTGGCAATGACATTGTCATTGTGTGGGCACCAGGCGATGTCTAACACCGGGGCGGTGTGGCCACAGACCAGGGGCACGTTCTTGTCCACTCGTCCAGTCTGGAGGGCACAGCAAGTCTTCTGATGGAGGTGCTCTTGACCCCCAAACCCAATCCAACCTCCCCACACCCCTGCAAAGGGACGCGGAGGAAGGCTGTGGGGTCCCTGGGAGTACTGGGGTGGGAGAATTTGGCCTTCGTTCCAGCCTAAGAAGGCTAGCACCAAGCTGCATGAGATCCTAATCCCCCCGCCCCCGATCTCCGTGTCATCTGTGGGCAGCGCAGGCCCTAGGCCCAGGACAAGCATAGGGTTGGGGTCCCCAAGAGGAGAATGTATGGGGGGGTGCTCTAGGATGTGTCCTGATGGATAGATAGGGGCCTGACGTCTGTCCCCATGCCTCTGGACAGCTGCAGAGGTTTGGAAATGGCCTCTTCCGAGAGTCAACTGCTTCCTGTGCAGGGTGCAGGCCCAGCTTCACCCCGACAACCCACTTCCTCTTCTCCTCTGTTTCCAGCGGCCCTTTTAAGGTAACAACTCGGGGCCTATCTCCCTTCCTGTTTCACCCCCTGAAGAGGCCAGGAGTGTGCTGGGGCTGAAGGGGAGCAAGCTTAGAGGACAGGAAAAGGCTTTTTGCCTCATCTCCACCTGTGAGGCAGGGCTCACACTTGGTGAGTCCCCAAAGGCTCGCTTCCTCACAGGCCAGACCTGGTGTCCTCACTCATGAGAACCCTGGAGCAGCCCTGCCCTGAGCAGAAACCCCCAGGCTGAGACTTGGGATACCTGCTTCCCACTGCCTTGTCTTGTCCCCGGAGAGCTTAAGGAGCAAATGGCCCAGTCCCATTTTACAGATAACACCACCGGAAGTCTTGGTAACAGGCACCTACTCAGGGCCCCCCAGTCAACGGACAGCAGAAGCCCCCAGGAGTGCTGCTGCCAGAAGCTCACCTTGCCTAGGGGTAGCACCAGGAAGGCCCCTCCCCCACTGGCCTCACAGATCAGAGCCATGAACTTGGGGTTGACGGCACAGAAGCCACTGTCCCAGGTGGTCTGTGAGACCCGCACGTCCTCATAGCACTGGTCAGCTTTGGCTGGCTGTCCAAACACGTGGCGGAATTTGCTGGAGCGAACCACCTGCCGGCTCATCCTGAGGGACACAGATTGTAAAGTTTTCTCTGAGTCAGTTCTGACCAAACATTGTCAGCCCTAGAGCAACCCTTGGCCTGGCTGTTAGGGTTCCGGCATCAAGTCTGAGGCACCCTGACCTGCTCTCCATGACTGACAGGCCTGCTTATCCCCCTGCTTACCCTCCCCAGTTTTTCTTGTGTCAAACTCCCAGACATTTCAAGCCACACCCTCAATCCTGCACCATCTGCCCTACAACGGGGCCTGCTGTGGTATAAGCACCCAGGGTCTGGTTCTTGACTGAGACACCGTGCCTCCTTCCTAGTGGTCCTGACACCCGGGAGGTGGGTTCCCTCCTGTTGACCTCTTCCAGATCCTACATCCCTCACACCCACACAGAACTTCCTAGAGACAGGGCAGGGCTGCTCCTCCTCAGCCTTCCAGCTCAGGGATGGCACACGGGGGGATGTGTGCCAGCTTGCCTAGGAGGGAGTCAAGTGGCAGGATGGCTTCCCCAGGTTTCTGGCGACAAGCAGCAGCAGTGGCTTGGGTTCCAGCATCTCCCCACACCTCTGCCTCTCAACCTCCGCTCAGAAAAAAACAGGTGCTCTTCTGTGCCATCTCTGCTTCCATCAAGGAAGGGGAGGCCCACCACGACTACCCTGAGGTATGCTAGGATGGTTACCCACTGTGGCCGGGCAGCCAGCCAGTGAAGCCAGGGGCCGCCTCTCCCCTTGTGTTCCAGAGCCCCATCCTTGTGCCCAGTGAAGGAGCCCGGCTGCCCCACGAAAGCATCCTTCCCAGAGCCCATCTCCCCAGCCTCCCCCGGCTGCTCTGCCTTAATGGGGAGCCCCTTCTTGCTGGACTTCAACCCTCACCCACCCTGCTAACCCTAAGGAGGCTCCCAGGTCTGCACAGAAAGCAGGTGAAGTGCATGAGTGAAGTCTCCAAGACAAGAAGGGGACATGAGCCCCCAGTGACCGCTCTGGATTTGGGAGAAGGAAACCCCAAGCTAGAGGTGGGGGCAGGAAGATGTGCCCCACCCGGCCTCCTCCCCCACCCAGGTACCAAGCCCGGAAACCACGGAAAGGGGAACTTGGTCTTTTCTTGTTTTGCACTCAACCCCTTCCTGTCTCAAAGCTTGGGGCAGCTACTCAGCTCACCCCACCCTGGCCCCCACCCTCACCGCCCAGAAGCTGCCTCCCAGGGACATAGGTCCCGAGACCAGCTGCAGCCGCTCCCAGTGCGCCCACCTCCATCTTGGTCACGATGGTCCTTCGCCCTCACCTTGGAGCACTCTGGGACCTGCTTGTGGCTCGGCACCCCTTGGTCCCGGGCCCTCTCGGCGGCGAGGCTCATGAGCAGGCTCCCTGACCACAGCCTGGTGGCCCTGACAGCTCGCCCGCCCGCCCCCACAGCCCTGCTCCCACGCTGGCGCTGGCCCTACAGGTGGCCCGGAGCAGCGATGCCCGCCTTGTGACCAGCCCTCCCCCAGCGCCCAGTCTTACCTGCTGCGGGCGGGGAGCTAAGCGTGACCCCCCAAGTGGAGGAGGAAGGAGAAGAGGATGGAGGAGCCGCGGGCTGGCCGCCGAGGATGCTCTGTCAAGACAATGAATGAGCAGCGGCCGTGCGCCGGCCTCCTCCGGGTGGCAGCGCCCCTTTGGGCGGAGCTCATGGAGGCCCGGCCCTTCACTCCCGGGCGGGCGGGCGGCGGCTGCGACGCCGAGACCCGCTCTGCACGCTGTCAGCTCCAACCCCCAACAGATGCTGACGCGAATCAGCTCTTCTTTTAATGTCAAAACGCAAAAATATCCCGTTCCTTCATCCCTCCCCCGTCCACCCGCAGCCTCCTCGAGGTCCTCTCCCTGGCACCGGAGAAAGCTCCCGAAGGGCTGCGACCAGCTTGAGAGCCCTGTCTGCCACAGGAGGGGCCGCTCTTGCTGCCCCGAAACAGAGCCCTGGGTGGCCTTGGGAGTCACAGTTCTTCTCTCGGGGCTCAGGGCTTCAACGGGGACACCCTTGCCCTCTGCTTCACGGGGTAGAGACCGGAAATTGGGCAGTGTGGAGCACCTGTTTTGTGCTCTGGGCTGAGAGGACAACTGAGTCAGGCTCCTCTGTAGCGCTCTCAGCCTGGGGTGGGGGCGGTCTGTCACAGTCTGGCAGCACACACTGTCCCTCAGTTAGTGGGGGGTGGGTTGTCGCAGAAGCAAGGGCGGGCAAGAAAGGCCTTTGCTAGAATCATGGCTCCTGCGTGACCTTTGGCCGGTCACTTTAATTTCATCTCAACCCCAATTTTCCCTCCATAACGGTCTTACCTGTCTCATATGGAGAGCTGGACACACATCTGCAGAATGGCAGGTACTGAGTAGAGTTAGGTCTTACAGCCAGATGTGGTGGCCTTCACCGGGGAGGCAGAGACAGAAGGATCACAGTGACTTCAAGGCCACAGTGACTTATATGGTCCACAGTTCCAGGCCAGGGCCTCATATGAGACCCTGTTTCAAAAAACTAAAAGGTGTTGGTTCTTTTCATTATTATCACTTGCCCAAGCTTTGGGCTGTCCTGAGGGGTGAGGAAACCCCAGACATAGCTTTGGAGAGGCGGGGGCTGAGGCAGTCTCAGCACAGTTCAAGGAAGCAAGTGTACCAATAATCTCCTGTAATCTGAGCACTTCAGGAGGCCAGCCTGGGCTACATAGCAAGACCCTGTCAGAAGAAACTGTTCTTCAAGAAAGAGTTCGAAGGAGCAAGAGGCCTGCTCCAGTTCTGCGATTAGCTGTGTGGTCTTGGACAAGAGGACCAACCTCTCCAAACCTCAGTTTCTGTAGGCGAGAAACAAGCAAAGGTGTCCTGCCCACCTCAGCTGATGGGACTCGAATGAAGTGATGTAGACTGAGTAGTGCTCGGTTACCCGTACAGGGTTGTATTGTGCCTGAGGATCTGTAACTGTGGGCAGGGACTATACAGTCTCCAGCCAAAGTGTTAACCGTAGTGGAGCTGAGAATGAGCTCAGCTGGCAGAGTCTTGCACAGGGTGCATAAAGCCATGACCTCCAGCACCACATAAACTAGGTGTCAGGGTTGGGGTGATGGCTGAGTGGTTAAGAGCTCTCCCTATTCTTGCAGAGGACCTGAGTTCAGTTCTCAGCATCCACATGGTGGCTCACAACCATCTGTAGGCATGCATGTGATGCACATACATACAGGCAAGCGAAACAAGCATGCACGTTGCCTTGGTTACTGCTCTATTGCTGTGATCAAGGCAATTCTTATGAAAGAAAGCATTCAATCTTTTTTTGTTTTGTTTTTCTAGACAGTGTAGTCCAGGCTGTAGACCAGATTAGACTTGGACTCAGAGATCCACCTGCCTTTCCCTCCCAAATGTTGGGCCACCACCACCTGACTGAAAGAAAGCATTCGATTAGGAGCTTGCTTACAGTTTTAGAGGGTTAGTCCGTGATCATCATGGTTCTGGAGCAGTAACTGAGAGCTTTACGTTCTCATCCACAGGCAGAAAGAGACTGACTGACTGACTGACTGGGCCTGGTACGGGGCTTTCAAAATCTCACTCCCAGTGACAAACGTCCCCCAACATGGCTACATCTATTCCAATAAGGTCACGCCTCCTAACCCCAAACAGTGCACCAGCTGGGAGCCAAGCAGTCAAACATATGAGCCTATGGGGCCCGTTCTCATTCAAACCACCACACACATAAAATTTAAAAATCTAAGCCAGGAGGTGGTGACCCACGCCTTTAATCCCAGGATTCAGGAGGCAGAGGCAGGTGGATCTCTGGTGTCAAAGCCAGCCTGGTCTACAGAGTGAGTTCCAGAACAGCCAGGGCTACACAGAAACTCTGTCTCGGAAAAAAAAAATTAAATATCTAAAACCAAAAACAGGTATGATGGTGCATGCCTGTGATATCTGGGCAGTAGAGAGTAGGAAGCTCAGAAATCCAGGATCATTCTCAGCTACATTAGGGAGTTCAAGGACAGCGTGAGCTATAACAGATCCTGACTCAACTGTCTCCTGAAAATACTAATAGTTAGTGTTTATTGTGCAGCTACTATATACTGTTCTAACATAAATGTATATGCTCCCTGGGCATGGAGGTACATACCTGCAATTCCAGTATTCTGGAGCCTGAGACAGGGTGGCAGCCTAGGCTACACAGTAAGACCAAATCTCAAAAACACCCCCAACCCTGAGAGTGGCTAGAACTTGGTGGTACTCTCCATTTCTTAGGGAGTATATAGGCATACACCACCGCCCGGGAAGGGATGAATACTCACACACATACGGAGAACAAGCACACTGATAAAACCCATGCCTTTGGGGCAGTGAGCTGTTCAGGCTGACGAGAGAAAGCTAGGCAGCCACATGCTGCTCTTAGATGCCAGGCACAGTCTGCAGTGTGGGGAGAGGGTGACATGGGGCTGTTGTAGAGGACAGACACAAGCCGGTGAGAGGGGCTTCTCCAAAGCAGATGTCTACAGAACACAAGAATGAGCATCAGCTCAGTGGCAGGTTGGCCCAGCATCTCACTAATGTGTGTGTGTGTGTGTGTGTGTGTGTGTGTGTGTGTGTGTGCGCGCGCGCGCGCGCATGCATGCATGCATGCATGCATGGACGCGTATGAGTGTGTGCTGGAGACCAAACCCAGGGCCTTGAGAATGCTAGACAAGCATTCTGCCACTAGGCTATACCCCCAGCCCTCATCTGTGGCATCACCTTGATTTTCTTTTGGGGATGTAGCGTTCCATCATAGACCATCTGGGACTCAGCATGCTTCTCTGTCCAGTGAAACCCCTTTTCACTAGTTTAGCTCCACTGATTTGATTCAAGTCTATGTTGTGAGAAAGAGATTCATCCTGGAGCTGCAGGAGGTGGGGGAAACCCTCTTTGCATTCTGGTTAATAACCTGAAAATGTGAACACAACCCTCATAGAGTATCTTGTCACCATGTAGAAAAAACTAGTCATAACAGTCCATTAAGAGAAGTGGATACAAAGTGAATACAAAGAGGCAGGATACAAAGACAGATCCTAAGCATAGTTGGAGTGTCTGGATCAAGCTATGTCAGAATCACTCAGCCTTTCTGTGAGATCAGTTGGGTTTTCCCCCACATAAACCAGTAAGTTTGAGTGCCAACTGGTCTACCTACCCTGGCGGGCGACAGGGTCAGAGACCTAAGGAGCCAGATATGCCCAGTAAAGATGGACCAAAATATAGGAAGTCCAAACTCCTGCAGGAGGTTCTCAAGGCCTTCTCTAGTCTGTCTGCCTCAAGGGGTTGTGGGACATGACAGGGCCCAATGACTGCTGTTTCCTTGTGGCTCCTCCCCAAGTGATGTCAACTTGTCTAGAAAGTACAGAACTTGCTAGCCTAATGGAGTAGGAAAATAATTGCAGGCCATGCCAGAGTCAGGGTTCTGGTGTCTTCTCATCTTCACGGGAAACAAGCCTACCTGAGGATAGACCCTGCCAGAGGACAAGAGAGGTACAAAAGAGAACAAGACAGGGGCCCGAGGACTATATTCCAGACCCGCCACGGACCCAGATATACTTGAAGGATGCTCCATTTCTGTGAAACAATCAATTATCTGCCTCTAAAAAAGTTACTTTTCTACTGCTGTGATAAGACACCATGACCAAGGCAACTTACACAAGCAAGTGTTTGATCGGTATCAGAGGGTTCGAGTCCATGCCGGCAGAGCGAAGGCGTGCCAGCAGGACCAGCTGAGAGCTCACAGCTTGCTCCCTAAGCAGGGGGCGGATGGGACACTAGAAATGGCACAGGCTTTTCTGAAGCCTCAAGCCCGCCACCAGCGACACACCTCCTCCAACAAGGCCACACCTCCTCCAACAAGGCCACACCTCCTCCAACAAGGCCACACCTCCTGATCCTTCCCAAACAGTCCCGCCAGCTGGGGGCCAACATGGGCCTATGGGTACCATTTCCATTCAAACTACCTCCTCCTCCTCCTCTCCTTCCCACTCTCCCTCCCTCTCTCCCTCCTTCTCCTCCATCCTAGGCTGGCCTCAGTCACCTGATCTTCCAGCTCACCCATTACAGGTGCCTGGTTCATATCACTCCATCTCAGTGTTACCAAGAATCAGACAACCAAACACTATGCTCATGCTATGAATATACAGAGACACCTTGGAAGTATTAATGTTAGGAAAATAATAATAATAGCTATAATGATCTTGGATCCAGACATGCCTCTAAATATAACTGTTGGTTTATAGGAAATAAAGATAGAAGAATAGACAAAGTAGTGCTATTAGGAGGCAATTACATGAATCTTCGATGTGGGGAATGTCATAGGACACACGACCTGGCTTTGACAAATAAATGGCAGCAAAAGCACGTGGGGGAAGAGTGGGATGGACTTGTGAGCCCAGCACTTGGAAGGCGAAAACAGAAGGGTGGAGAGTTTCAGGCCAGCTTGAGTCAAGTTTGCCCCTGTGGCCAAGCACAGCAATGTGTAGTTGTTATTTTTCTCATCGCTGTGCCCAGATGCCTGGCAGAAATCGATTAGTGGAGGAACGCTCTAGTCTAGCTCACAGTTCAGAGAAATGCAGTCCACCATGCTGGCTGGGGGGAAAGTGGGGGGGGGAGTGGCAGGGACAGGAGGCTGCCAGTCACTGTGCTGTCAGCCAGGAAGGAGAAGGGAGGGAGCTGAGTTCCGCTCTTGGCTCACTCCTTCTCTTTCCCTTTTCGGTTCGGTCTGGGCCCTCAGCCTGTGAACAGTGCCACCCACGTTTACTCTGGTCTGTCCTCCTCACTTGACCCTCTTTGGAAATACCCACACATACACACCCAGTGTGTCTCCCAGGTGATCCCAGACCTAGTTGTGTTGGCAATGAGGATGAGCCATCACACAGAGACAGGACTGCATTGAACAAGCGGTCAGTCTGGTCACTTGGCACTGTTACTAACCAGGCTTACAGTTTTGTAAAAGAGGTTTTATTCCTAAACAGCTGTGTGTGGAGATGGGCATGCACGTCTTAAACCCACCTCCCTGAATACGGCGTTGTAGTGTGGGGGAAAGCAATTCAAGGTTCATCAGGAGCAGCTGCTGTAGGTAAGGAATAAAGGATTTATTTCAATGTCCTTTGGGTTCATCCATTCTGGAGTAGTGATGAGATCAGGCTATGCCATGTGCAAAGTTACTCCATACTGTATAGAACAGTAGTTCTTGTAGAGAATAATTTGCCTGGAGAGACTGACTCCATTTAACAAGCAGCATTTTTTTTGTTTTGTTTGTGGGTGTTTTTTTGTTGTTTGTTTTGTTTTGAGACAGGGTCTTACTATATAGCCCTGGCTGGCCTGGAACTTGCTATTGTAAACTAGGCTGGTCTTGAACACACAGAGATTTGCCTGCCTCTACCTTCCAAGTGCTGAGATTAAAGGTGTGTAACGCTACACCTGGCTACAAGCAGCCTCTAAGGATGAAGGATGACTGCATCTTCATTCATCATGAAGGGTGAACACGTGACCAGCACGTCTCCCTGGCACCATTCATACAGCACAAACTGATACACGAGTTATTCCTGGGAGCAGATAGGGTGCCACTCTTATCAATTTATTCAGTGAAGGGCTAGAAAGGCTTAGCAGTTAAAAGGACTTGTTGCTCTTACGGATGGCCTGGGTTCAGTTCCCAGCACCCACATGGTGGCTCACGACTGTCAATAACTAGTTCCAGGGGATCTGTCATTCTCTTCTGACGTCAGCAGGCACGCAGACACAACACTCATATACATGAAACAAAATCATCCACAACACTTTATTGGGTGAATTGAGACTGTGTGGTGTAGAGGAACATAGGCATAGTAAAATACGGGAAACCAAATCCGAGAACCTATCAGACACACCAGTCAGAAGAAAAGGGGTAACTCCCTCACTTGTAACCCACAAAGTAGTTGCTGCAATTGTGATGGCCCACCAATCTGTCATTTAACCATCTCAGTGTGTATTTACTCAGTTGCTATCTGTCTGTCCTGTTTGTTCATCTGGATCTGTCCAACCGTTCCTTCTGGGCATCCAGTCCTGCCCTCTTGCCTCTGCAGCTGGGCTCGGCCCTACAGCTTCGCTCCCAAACCTGCGACCCACAGCAGCAGGGTCATTCTCTTACCAACACAGACTTTTCCACCCCAGTCTCTTTCCCAAATTTCACTTCTTGGGCTTTTTTTGTCTTTGCCTCTTCAATCCTTTGTAAGTACCCTGCAACCTACCTACATATACACATGTATAGATATATTCACTGTGTGCTGCATACCATGAGATTTGAGGATGTCTTAGTTACTTTCCCATCACTATGATAAAACACCATGACCAAGGAAACTTATAAAAGAAAGCATTTAATTTGTCTTATTTCAAAGGGTTGGAGTCCATGATGACAGAGCAAAGGCTTGAAGGCAGGAGTAGCTGAGAGCTCACATCTTTACCCACAGCCATGAAGTGGAGAAAGAGAGCTGGGAACTGCAGGAGTGTTTGAAACCTCAAAGGCTTTCCCTAGGGCACAGCTGATCTTTCCCAAACAGGCCCACTAACTGGGAACCAAGAATTCAAAACTATGAGCCTATGGAGTTCACTCTCATCCAAACCACCCCTAAGAGTTAGTATAGCAATTAAAATTGGAGTAAGAAAACTCATGTTCTGGGCTGGGGCTGGAGAGATGGTTCAGTGGTTAAGAGCAGTGACTGCTTTGCATGGGACCTAGGTTCAATTCCCAGCACCCACATGGTGGCTCACAACTGTCTGTAACTCCACTTTCAAGCCAAGCTCGGTGTAGCACTCCTTTAATCCCAGCACTCAACAGAGACAGGTGGATCTCTGTGAGTTCGAGGCCAGCCAGGTCTACAGAGCGAGTTCCAAGACAGCCAGGGCTACAGAAAGAGACCATGTTACAAAACAAACAAACAAAACAAAAAGGAAAAGAGGAAACTCCAGTTCCAGAGGCTCCAACTCCTCCTTCTGGCCTCCATGGACACTGCACATGTTCAGAGATATAAGCACAGGCAAAATGCCATGCACCTAAAATAAAAAAAATAAAAATTAAAAAAAAAAAGCTTAGAAAGGAGCTTGTGTCTGCTTCAGCCAGGGTTACCACGGAAGTGCAGGATTATCAACAAATTGTTGCCATTGACAACCCTTCTTTGTGAACTTATTGTTGTTCCATTTTTGACGTTGTGGAAAGACACAGACCTCCTTCCCCTCCCCACCCCCTTTCTTTTCGAGACGGGATCTCACCATGTAACTCTGGCTTGTCTGGAACTCACTATGTAGACCAGGCTGGCCTCAAACTTACTTACTTACATGCCTCAGTCTCCCAAATGCTGGAATTAAAGGTGTGTGCCACCCCCCTCAGCCTATCTATGTTTCTGACATAGTGTGCTCATTCCAAACAAATTTTATTTTTTTTAAAATAGGCCTGTGAGGCGGCTCAGTGGGTAAAGACACTTGCTGCCTAGCCTGACTGCCTGAGGGTGTGTGAGCCCCAAAACCTATATGGTAGAAAGAAGTGATCCCTGCAAATTGTCCTCTAACCTCTGTGCACATGGTATCACACACACACACACACACACACACACACACACACACACACACGGGGGGGGGGGGTGGAGGGAGGAAGGGAGGGAGGGAGGGAGAAAGAGAAGTTAAAAAAAAAAACCACTTGAGGGCTGGGAGTGTAATTCAGTGGTGAAGCAATCGCCTAACACACACAGGCCCTAGGCTACATCCCCAGAACCACAGGGGGAAAAAAAGTTAAGCAAATAAGCTGGGTGCAGTGGTGTGCACCTGTGACCCCAGCACTTGAGGGGCCCAGGCAAGAGAAGAGTCCAAGGCCAGCCTGAGCTACAATAGCGAGAACCTGTCAGAAAAGAAGGAAGAAAGGAAGAAAGAAAACCAGAGTTCTTGTCCTGTGTGTCAGGAGAACCTGCAGCCCCAAACATACCCATCCCCCACCCCCACTGTGCACACTCAAGTCTGTGCCTGGCCGGCTTCTGCATGGCCTCCACTTCCTCATCACCTCCTTTCTTCCCACTTGAGGCCTCTGCCTCTGCCTGCTGCATGGACTCGGCCTGGACAAGGCCGCCCATGATCCTGTGACCACCACATGAAGCACTTCCTTCTCTCTGTGGTTCAGGCAGGTGTTCCACTGAGCCTCCCCGCCAACCCTCCACTGTCTTCCTCCGCTTGATACCAAGATTCTAAAACACCGTCGTTTCTGGTGGTGCCCCAGCATCCACACCATCTCACCCGCACTGTGGCCTCAATGACCACCTTTGGCTGGACCCCCTTCAGCCCGTGGCTCTGACTTGTCTGTCCCAGTAGCTCGTCAGGGTGCTTCCCCTTGGGGAGAAGGAAGTCTTGACCTTGAATCTCTCCCTTGCTCTCCATCTCTACCAAGGCTACCTGAGCTGAGTCGCTATTCCAACGCACTAGGCGGCCCCTGACCCATCGGTTGGCCACCTTCCTTTCCTGATACAGCCCATTGTAACATTGCCAGAACCACTTCCCAGGAGGCAAAGCTAATCAGCATGGCCTTGTTTGTTTTTCCATTTTTGTCTTCCGCCAGGTCTCCATACAGCCTGGACAAGCTTCAAGTTCGTGATTCCCCCTGCCTCAGCGTCCCGTTTTAGAACCTCAGGTATGTGCTACCGTGATGGCTTTTTTACTTATGCCTACACTGGAAAACTCCATCACCCTAAGCTGTGTTATGCTCCTGTTTTGAGCATAATATTTTTAAAATTTCTCCCTCTCTTGTATTTGAAGTGCTCTTCAAAGACATCCTGGGCCTGAGATTCTTTCCACAGCCCTTAACCACTACACAAACTGCAACCAGCCACCCTGCGGGGTTCCCTTTCCGTCAGTTCTGCAAAGGCCTGCTCATTCTCCTGGGTGTTGTTGGCAGTTTTTAGTCTTTGGGGGGGCTGCCACCCAGCTCCCAAACAAATTACACATGGAGGCTTAGTCTTAATTATTAATGCCCCGCCTTAACTTGGCTTAGTGTCTAGCCAGCTTTCCTTAACTTAAATTATCCCAGCTATCTCTTGCCTCTGGGCTTTTCCTTTTCTATTCCTGTACACCTCTCTTCGTTTCTTACTCCGTGGCTTGCTGTGAAGCTGGGTGACTGACCCCCAGAACCCTCCTCCTTCTCTGGCTCCTTGATCTCTCGCCTCCCAGATTTCTCCCTCTATATAGTCTCTCTGCCTGCCAGCCCCTTTCTCCTGCCTTGCGATTGGCCAATTCTTTATTAGACCATCAGGTGTTTTAGACAGACACAGTAACACAGCTTCACAGAGTTAAACAAATGCAGCAGAAACAAAAGGAACACACCTTAGAACAGTGTTCTACAGCACCTGGGTTCTGCTTGTTTTCAGCCTTAGGATGACCGCGCTCACCACAAAGAGCCTCCTCTAATTTGACATGCATTGGCTCACCGCGGTTTGATGTACACAAGGCTGGGCTTGACATTTGTCTTAAGATTTGGCAGCTCCGTGAATTCCACCATGGAATTCTTCGACTCTTGTGGAGCAGTCCTGGTGTCTATTACACCTCCCGCCAGCGATGCCGTCCTCAGCCACGGAGGTGGGCTGCGGTGTTCGGGAGAAGCGAAACCAGTGCTCCCAGGTTTCTGCCTCCTCAACTCCACCATGTCGGGGGAAAGGCGAAAAGAAAGTAGATCTTGGAGAAAATAAAAATAAGTCTTCAGGGTTCTGATGAAGTCCAGCTTGTCTATTTTTCCTTCTGTTGTGTCCTTGCTGACACATGGGAGAAGACGTAGTCGAACTCAAGGCTGTAAAGACTTACCCTAAGTTTTCTTGGAAGAGTTTTCTGCTTTAGCCTTTACATTTGGAGTTTCATCTGTTTAGTTGGTTTTTGTGTCTGGCACAAAGTCACAACTCCATAGTTGTGGTTTAATGCGCGCGCGCACGTGTGTGTGTGTGTGTGTGTGTGTGTGTGTGTGTGTGTGTGTGTGTGTGTGTGTGCATGCATGCGTGCGTGCATGTGTGTGTGTGTTGTCCATGAAGATTCTAGCACCATCTGTCTATTCAAAGGCTGTTCATTCTTCCGTTGAATTACTTGGTGTCCTTGTCCAAAATCAATCGATGTTAGCACATGGGTCTCTCCCTGAACTCTATCCTGCTCAAGCTACTCTTTCTGTTTGTTTTGTTTTTGAGACAAGTTCTTACTATGTAGCCCTGGCTGGCCTGGAACTCCCTATGTTGGCCAAGCCTTGAACTCACAACCCTATACCTGCCCTCTGCTTCCTGAGGGCTGGGATTAAAGGTGTGTATGACTATGCCTAGCTTGTGGATCCATTCTCAAGCCAATGCCACCAGGTATTGATTTCTGTGGCTAGGTCGTTAAGTTTTAAAGATGAGAAGCATAAGTCTGTCAACTTTGTTCCTTTTCAAGATTACTATGGCGGCCTGGGCATGGCAGTTTTCATCTGTAATCCCAGAACTCAGGAAGTAGAGGCAAGGGGATCACCATAGTTTTGAGGCCAGCCTACAGAGCAAAGCCTCAAAAAAAGGAGAAGATGGGCCTGGAGTAGTTAAGTGCACGGGCTGCTCTTGCTGGGTTTGTTTCCCAGCACCTACATGGTAGTTCATAGTTGCCTGTAACCCCAGTTCCAGGGGATCTGATACCCCCTTCTGGTCTCTTCAAGCATGAGGCACGCTTAAGGTGCACAAACATGTGTGCATGCACTCTTTATATATATATATATATATATATATATATATATATATATATATATATATATAATTTTACAATACCATTCACTTCTACATATCAGCCATGGGTTCCCCTATTCTCACCCCTCCCACCCCCTCCCCTTACCCCCAGCCTACCCCCCATTCCCACCTCCTCCAGGACAAGTCCTCCCCCGAGGACTGCGATCAGCCTGGTAGACTCAGTCCAGGCAGGTCCAGTCCCCTCATCCCAGACTGAGCCAAGTGTCCTTGCATAAGCTCCAGGTTTCAAACAGCCAACTCATGCAATGAGCACAGGACTTGGTCCCATTGCCTAGTTGCCTCCCAAACTGATCAAGCCAGTCAACTGTCTCACCTATTCAGAGGGCCTGATCCAGCTGGGAGCCCCTCAGCCTTTGGTTCATAGTTCATGTGTTTCCATTCATTTGGCTATTTTTTTTCAATAATTGAGTAAAACTGAAATTTATTATAAGCCATAGTCGTCCTAGGGACCTCCATGCTATATATATAGCCTCTATGGTTCTATGGGTTGTGGTCTGATTGTTCTTTATTTTATATCTAGAATCCACCTATGAGTGAGTACATACCATGACTGTCTTTCTGGGTTTGGGTTACCTCACTCAGGATGATTTTTTTCTAGTTCCATCCATTTGCCTGCAC